>NW_008357493.1:4389056-4391734 GCF_000622305.1 Nannospalax galili | reverse complement strand
CCTAACACTAACCACTCTGCTGTTTGGATGTGCTCTGTCACAATTTCTAGCGATATTATAGGACACTGAACTCTAGGATCCACTGAAGTGCTTCTCAGGGCTGGTATGATGCAGTCTGCTACCTGCATGTTTAACACAACTCTTTCCAAATGCTCATAGCTTGATTTAGTAATAGAATATTAGCTTGTTTATTGTCCATATTTTAAACATGTTCCATATTTCTTAACCTCCCAGGTCCTACCATGTACAGAACTTAAATTTTTGAATATTAAACATTAACTACTGTAGCTCTATTGCCCACCTCATTGAGGGCACATTGTCACATTTCCTAGGATGAATGGCAAGAGTCTATATTGTTTCAGGAATTCTCAGGGCCTCTTGGCCAACAACTTATAGTAAGGTATCCCACACTTAGCACTGGGATTTTTGTTCTGGAAGTATTATCCAGCCACTCAGGATATCTTATTTCTAACTCATTTTATACTATGTTTTTAATTAGGTGGCAAAATCACAAGATTTCATATGGCTTTTTGTACACCCTTTATTTTGACTGACCCTCCCACCACTCCTTTATCTCAACCACCTACTTAAGCCCATCCTTGCTTAAAATTTTTCCTCCCCAGATGTTAATCACATGTACAAAATACCTTCCCCAACACTCAGGTTAGGTTGACGGAATGATTAGGTACTATAGCTTAGCCAGGATGGCACTGAAATCTCACTACTAGAGGGGCTTCGTGAACATGGGAAACGTAAATCTCTGTGATAAATATGACTGCCTCCCATCATTGAAGATAGAGTGCTGTTCCATAAGGTTGCTCTGTTCAACCACAAGTTACTAGCACATAGATGGATTGTGCTGATTCACTTGAAAAGGATCTAGAATTTGTTTATCTTAAATTCTATTGAATAAGACTAGAGGGAGGCTCCATCTTCACGTCAGAATTGCTGAAGGATTCCTAGTGTCCTTAGAGACTGAGAATAGAGACAATGGAAAGCCTCATGTTGCACACTAATACATAAGGGTGCCTTAAGGTGGTCTTCGACCTGGAAGTGGGTCTGTTCCAGGGTCCCAAAGTGCTGCATCAAAAGAAGAATAGTCTTATCATCTGGTAACACAGGATTAAATCCCAGTGTTCAATAGTGCCATTTGTAAAATAAGACTTTCCTTCTGTTCGTTTATATTCTGTTCTAATTCTCCTTCACATGTAAGTAAATCTCAGTAATTGAGGAAGATGGTGGGCGTGGGAAAGGATGTCAAACACAAATCCCAGTGTTCAATAGTGCCATTTGTAAAATAAGACTTTCCTTCTGTTCATTTATATTCTGTTCTAATTCTCCTTCACATGTAAGTTCCTTCCCAGGTTGCAAAAGGTGACACAGATAGAAGAGAGGGAAACTTCTAAACACAAAGCCATCCCCACTATTTCAACAGAATGGACAATCAAGGACAAATATGTAATTTTCTTAAAGTCCTTAAAGTACAATAAAGCATTTTTACCAAATTCTTTCAAAAAATTTTACCCGAGGGCATAAGAACTTTCTACACAATGAATTTTAAATGAATGGTAAAAGACAAATTCAAGTTACTATATTTTAGCTTTCATGACTCAATTTTGTTCAAAACATGGTTGCAGTATGATAGGGGAGTTACACTGGAATATGTGGTTCCAGAAATATGTGATATGGAATGTTATAAGTGAGCCTTTTGGACATTAGGAGTTGTACGGAAACATGAGATATGGATGTGAAAGGAAGAACGGCGAATTGGCATGAGTGATTTCAATGACTGGGGAGAATCATTTCACCTGAAGCCTGGCTCCACTGTCAGAGTGGTAGTTTTTCAGGTCTTAAGTGCTAGCCACAGTCCTTTAAATTCATAAGCAAAAAAAAAATTCATGTTTTTGAAAAGTAAGCTATTAATAATTTGTTGCATTTGAAGATCTATAACGATGATGTGTAGGTAATATATAAATGTATATGCATGCATCTCTCTCTAAACATCTCTATACCACACAAAATGATGCATGGTATCATTTAATATCTGGTATTAGCTATCATATAAGTTTTCTGTTACTTTGCAAGCTTTTTTCCTTTATTTAAAGGAGAAACATCATAAAAGGGGAAAATCCTTGAAATTCAGCACGGCGCTTCCCTCATGGCTTCACAGTATGCTAGACACAGAGCAATCCCCAAAGAAAAATAAGAATGCATCAGGTGAATGTCAGTAGTGTTCAATGCAAAGAAAACATGAAAGACATTCAGAGAATGGTGTGACAACTCCTGGGCGTGTTAGAAGACCCTCTCACTGTTTATTCTGTTGATAGAGAACTATTGGACACAGAAGTACTGCACATTCCTTTAAAATGGGGTGTTTCTATTAATGTCTATTAATGGAATTGTCATGGCACCCTCCTGTCCCTACTCATTGGAACAAAGATTCTCTTTCATGCAAACTGAACATTGCTTGGCTCTCATTTCCCAATGAGTCACAATTTTTTATTTCTTCATGGTTACAACAATCATTTTGAAATGACATTGAAAGCTATTTACATATAAACTGCTGGCTTCCTTCTTAACCTTTTCTCTGACCATACATATCAGCCAAAGAAAGCTACAGTGATATGATAACAATTCAGGGTAAGATCAGGACATTGATATCATTAAGTTTTTGTTAA
>NW_008357493.1:4361576-4388909 GCF_000622305.1 Nannospalax galili | reverse complement strand
TTATGGAAGCAAGCTTTCTTTAGAGTCTCCAGACAGTCTAGTAATAACAAACCTCTGAGTTCCCCACACTTTGCCCAGATTTCTCTCTGCTCCATGTGAAAGAGTTTGATAGAATAAGACCTTTTGGAGCAACAGTCAAATGTCTAGACTTCATTATTTAATTATCAGGTATAGTTAATGATTAGCCTTAACAGATTTTTTTTAAACCTGCTCTCTCTGTTAGCTTCAGAGATTACAACTCATTCCCTCAAGGCCTCTAAATCTTCGTCTGGAAATATGAATTGCTACAGTGATATAAAAGAACACATAACTGGAAAATAAAGTATTTAAAAGATAAGTATTTTTTGAAGAAGGCTATAAATTTTAAGAATGCTTGGTGTTCAGATACAATTTCCCTTTGATTTCTAAGCCCAATAATTTCAAAGAAGCGATCTGTTGAACTACTTAATCTTGTATCAACTCAGAGAACTCATCTTCCCTTTGGATTCAAACTATTATTCTGTACAAATCAACAAAGCTTATTTTCATCATACATTTACCATTATCACTGATTTTACAGTACTAATAAATTAATTTACATTTTTTAGACAGGATCTCCCTGAAGCCCAAGCTGGTCTTGATCTTACAGAGATATGCCTGACTCTCCCTTTCAAGTGCTGGGATTAAGGGTGTATACCACAACACTCACTTTATGCTATTAATTTTAAATTATTTTTTTCTCTTCATTATAAGACTTGGACATCAAATACATGCCCAGGTATGAATTATGGGAAGATAACTTTGAAAGTCCATAGTTTCTTTAAACAGAAACAACACTAAATATTGCCCAACTACACTTATTTAATATTTTGCAATTCTTCTCTGTAAATAGAACTTCTGTTTCTTGATACACTTTCCTGAAATATCTTCAATGTTACTTTAATGGCTTTGCCACTATAACCAAAGATTTCAGAAATATTCTCTAATTAATGTTGCCATTCAGTATATTTACTTTCTGCTTTAAATGTGCAGATTATTTATAAGGTAAATATTATAAGTAATATTTGGAGAGTAGTGCTTCTTCATGTTATATCATTTTAAATAGAGTTTAAAGAAGATTTTGAATCATTTACCCCAAATTAAAACAAGATAAAGTTTGTGAAAATTGTTTACTTTTGTGTATATTATCATATCTACTATAATTTGCTATCATATTTAGAAATATTATGCATAAATTTTTGCTCCAATTTTTTAGCCTTTTATTTATTTTCTTTAATAACTACATGAATAGAAGAAGCATTTCATTACTTTAACATATTCAATAATACTATCCAGAGCAAGGATACATCTCTTTCAAAAGTGGCTGTAAATTTTTAGGTTCACAGTTGAATTAATACAGTTACACAATATGAATTCCTGTAAAACATAAAATTGAATGACATTTTAACCTTTAAAAAAGATCTCCATTTCATTTTAAAATATGCTGTTTCCTAGAGAGACTCATTTTTAATGCTACTAACACTTAGTTGTTTGCACGTGTCTCTAATCACTATGCATCTGATTATTGCTAGTCACAGTCTGTTACACTCGGATCCTTGGCATCTGAGCATGGATATAAAGTCATCAGGTAAATTTCAATGGTAATGTTTTTCACCTCTACTAATTAACATGAAGCAAATTTTTATGCTTCCACCTCAAATATGTCATTTTTTTATTTGTTGATTTATTTTTGTGTGTATATCATACAGAACATCCCCCAAATTCTTATTTATCTATATACCCACTTCCCAAATGGCACTCTCCCATAGCCTCCCCCCACCCCCCACCACTGGAGCCCATATACTCTGTCATCCCTGTTACTGTCCACTGTGTTGTTGGCGGCCCCAGCCATTCCCCAGTACTTGTCCATCCACTGAATCTATTCAGCCGACCTAGAGATCCTTGTTTTAGGAAGATCCATTGTCCCTCATCTAGCAAAAATCAGTTCTTAATATTCCTTTAGAAAAGATTGGGGTCTGCTATTCATTTTCCCAGTTCTGTGCTGTGTTACTGTCTGGAGTCTTATGGGCCACCTTGGCCAATAACTCAAATGAAGGTATCTCCTGCCTTGCATTGTTTCTTGTTATGTAGCCTTTAGCTATACACATGGATCCTTAAAAAATATACTGACCCCTTTAACCTTTGGTTATACTTTCCTTTTGGGTGTTTAAGACCTTACAATTGGCCCAGATAAACCAATTTATTTTTACTCTTAAGGCTGTTTGAGGATCTGTACTTCAGGGGAAACATAGCTTGGGAGGAGCCCCTGGCTCCTTTCTTTTACCAGTTCCGTCTATGTGAAGATAAGTCAAATGTCTTGCTTGACTATGGCTGGCTTTGCTTGGAAGCACGGAGGAAATGCCTCATCTGCATTTACCCTCCTCTTTGTAGACTGGACAATGGTTCAAGTCCATCTGGTGGGATCTCCACGGCCTTCTTGATCAAGAGGACAGGTGACTCGCCACAGTTACAGGACATTTTGAGACATGCTTATAGTCCCTTGGAGCTTAATCAACCTAGGAGGGAAAGGAGCAAAAACTGTCCTTTATGTCCCTCTGACCAAATTAGTATAGGGCTCAAAGTACGGCTGTTAAACATCCAAGAAGGTTAGTTCCACCTGTCTGGTACTTTTAATTACCATGTGCCATGTAGATAAAGCTTGAGCAAAGAGCAAACATCCTCAGATAAACCTTGCCTAGACATATATTCTTTGATCTAGTTCTATGTATAACTTGTCAATAGGTTGTTGGACTAACATAGTTCCCACTAGTTTTTTAAAAAAAACTAGCTAAGCATTATTTACCTCTCGCATTGTCTAACCCTTCCACCATGGTTTCCTCATTTAAGGTGCCCCCATTTTTCCTATTTCTCCCTTGATAATACCCTTCTTCTATGGTCCCATCTCTCTTGAGCTCCTTCTTTCCCTTTATCCCCTAGGCTCTTTGTATAACCTTCCTTCCCCCTCCCCTTCAAATGACCCCATTTTTATCCCTATCTCCCTTAATAACGCCTGTTTCCTACTGTTCTTCTCTTTCAGAATCTTTCTTTTCCTTTACTTCCCTGGTTCCTTTTCACTATCTTGATTCCTGTAGGTATGTCTGGATACATAATCACTTACCAGGATTTGGTGATAGGATCCACATATGAGGGAGAACATAAGACTTTTTGCTTTTTTTCTTATTCCATGTTACTTCACTTAGTATAACAGTTCCCAGTTCCATCCTTTTACCTGCAAATTTCATGATTTTATCTTTCTTTACTGCTGAATAAAACTCCATCGTATAAATGAACCACATTTTCATTATCCACTCATCATTTGAGGGGCACTTAGGTTGCTTTCATCTCATAGCTATTGTGAAAAGATCAGCCACCAACATGGATGTACAAGTGTATCTACAATAGGATGAGTTCTTTGGGTATATGCCAAGGACTGGTATAATGGAGTCAAATGGTCGGTTCATTTGTAGGGTTTTTTGTTGTTGTTGTTGTTGTTGTTTTTGTTTTTTGTTTTTTTTGTCTTTTTGAGACAAAGTCTCCCTGTAGCCACAGATGGCCTGGATTCGCTCATTTGTAGTCTTTTAAGAGTTCTCCATGATGTTTCCCATAGGAATTGAAAAAGTTTGCAGTCCCACCAGCAGTGGATGAGTGTTCCTCTTTCCCCACATCCTCTCCAACATTTGGTATCATTTGTTTTCTTGATTATAGCCAGTCTGACTGGGGAAAGATGAAACCATAAAGTGGTTTTAATTTGCATTTTCCTAATTACTAGTGATGTTGAACACCTTTCAAGATGCTTCTTAACTGTCTTTATTTCTTCTTTTGAGAACTCTCCATTCAGTTCCTTAGCCCATCTTTTAATTGGGTTGCTTCATTTCTTGATTCTTTGTTTTCTGACTGTGTTATATATTCTGGACATTAAATCTTTGTCAGATGTGTCACTGCTGAAGATTTTCTCCCATTCTGTGGGTTTTCACTTCACTTCCTTGGTTGCTTCTTTTGATGTACAGAAGCTTTTTAGTTTAATGAGGTCTCATTTGTTTATTATTGACCTTGTTTCCTGCCAACTGATGTCCTGTTTAGAAAATCCTTTCCTACACCTGTATCTTCTAAGTTTCAGAGTTTCTGGCTTCACATTGAGGTCTTTGATCCATTTGGAGGTGACTTTTGTGCAGGGTGAAAGGAGTTTAGTTTCATTCTTCTACAGGTGGAGATTCAGTTTTACCAGCACCATTTGCTGGACATGCTGTCTTTCCTCCAGTGAATGTTCTTGGCCCCTTTGTCAAATATCAGGTGGCTGAAATTGCATGTACTCATATTTGGGTCTTCAATTTTGTTCCATTGATCTATGGGTCTATTTTTGTGCCAGTACCATGTTATTTTTATGACTATACCTCTTTAATACAGTTGAATATCTGGTATAGTAATCTCCCCAGTATTTCTCTTAGTTCTCAGGTTTGCTTTGGCTGAGGCCTTTTTTGTTTCATATAAATCTTAGTATTTTTTTTTCCAATTCTGTGAAAAATGTCATGGGGATTTTGATTGGCATTGCATTGAATCTATAAATGGCTTTTGGTAGGATGGTCATTTTCACAATATTAATTCTTCCAGTCCATGAGCATGGGAGGTCCTTCCATCTTCTGATGTCATCCTCAGTCTCTTTCTTTAAAGATTTAAAATTTTTGTTGTAGTGTAGCTTAATGTCTTTGGTCAGGTTTATTCTGAGATATTTTATTTTATTTTGCAGCTATTGTGAGGGTAGTGTTTCCATGTACTTTTTCTCTGATTGCTTGTTATTGGTATATAGAAAGGCTACAGACTTTTGTAGATTAACTTTGTATCCTGCCACATTACTGAACATGTTAATGATTTCTAGGAGTTTTCTGGTGGAATTTTTCATGTCTCTTAGATACATCATCTGCAAAAAAAGGATAATTTGATCTCTTGTTTTGCAATTATTTCTCCTTTAATGTCTTTCTTTTGTCTTATTGCTCTTGCAAGAATTTCAAGCTCTATGTTAAAGGGAAGTGGAGATAGTGGACAGCCTTGTCTGTTTCCTGATTTCAATGGGAATGCTTCCAGTTTTTCTCCATTTAGAATGATGTTGGCTGTGGGTTTGTTATATATGGCTTTAATAATGTTGAGATATGTTCCCTCCAGCCCAATTCCCTCTAGGACTTTGAACATAAATGCATGTTGAATTTTGTCAAAGGCCTTCTCTGCATCTATTGAGATGACCGTGTGGTTCTTGTCTTTGAGTCCATTTATATGATTTGTGACGTTTGTTGACTTATGTATATTGAACCATCCCTGCATCTCTGGGAGAAAGCCAACTTTACCATCGTTGATGATCTTTTTGATGTGTGTCTGTAAGCGGTTTTCAAGCATTGTGTTGAGAATTTTTGTGTCTATAATCATTAAAGATATGGATTTATACTTTTCTTTTTTGGCTGTACCTTTACTTGGCTTTGGTATAAGAGTGACACTGGCTTCATAGAAGGAGTTTGGAAGTTCCCTCATTTCAATCTTTTTGAAGAAATTAAGTAGTATTGGATGTAGATCTTCTTTAAATGTCTGGCAGAATTCTGCTGTAAATCCATCTGGTCCTGAGTTTTTTTTAGTAGAGATGTATTGTATTTCTGTTTCAGTTCCCTTAAGCGTTATGGGTCCGTTTAAGCCATTGATCTCACTTTGATTTAGTTTTGGTGGTTTTCTTTTAGGTTTTCAAATTTAGTAGCTGTATAGGTTTTCAGAGTATTCCCTTATAATGTTCTGAATCTTTTTGGTGTCTGTTCTGATGTTTCCCCTTTCATCTCTGATTTTGTTGATTTGGAGATGCTCTTTCTTTCTTTTGATTAACTGGGCTAGCAGTCTGTCAATCTTGTTTATCTTTTCAAAGAACCAGCTCTTAGATTCGTTGATTATTTATATTGTTTTCTTTGTTTCTATTTCATTAATTTCTGCTCTGACTTTTATTATTTCTTCTTGTCTGCTGGGTTTGGGTTTCATTTGTTGTTGCTTTTCAAGTGTCATAAGTTGCAATATTAAGTCATTTGTTGTGTTCGTTCCAATTTTTTAATGTAGGCACTTAGAGCTATAAACTTACCTCTAACGACTGCTTTCAACACGACCCAGAGGCTTTGTTGAGTTATATTTTCCTTTTCATTTAGTTCCAGGAATACTTTTATTTCTTTCTTAATTTCTCCTTTGACCCATTTATCATTCAGGAGTGTGTTGTTTAATCTCAATGTGTTCATGTGGTTGCTAGGGTTTCTTCTTTATTGCATTGTGGTCTGGTAGAATGCATGGAATTATTTCAATCATTTTGTATTTGATGAAGCTTATTTTGTGCTCCAGTATATGGTCGATTTCAGAGAGGTTCCATGGAGCGCTAAATAGAAACTAACTTTTTCGTGCTTGGGTGGACTATTCAATAGATGTTTTTTAGGTTCATTTGATATCTAGTATTGTTTAATTCAGCTCTCTCTGTTAATTCTCGGTCCTTTTGACCTATCTAATGGTGACAATGGGGTATTGAAGCCCCCTACTATTAATGAGTTGAGATTAATCTAGGTCTTAAAGTCATGTAGTAATTTTTTTATGAAGTTGTGTGCACCAGAGTTTGGTGAATATATGTTCATGACTGTGATATCTTCTTGGTTTATTGTTCCTTTGATCAAAATGAAATAGCCCTCTTTATCTCTTATAATTAGTTTTAGTTTAAAGTCTATTTTATCAGATATTAGAATTGCAATGTCTGCTTTTTCTTAGTACCATTCACTTGGTATATTTTTTTCCAACCTTTCTCCTGAAGGTAGTACCTGTCCTTGAAAGTGAGATGAGTTTCTTGCAGACAACAAAAAGATGGGTTTTGTTTCTTAATCCATTCAACTAATCTGTGTCTTTTGACTGGGGAGTTCAGCCCAGTGATATTTAAAGTTATTAATGAAAGAGGTGTGTTGAATCCTGTAATTTTTATTTTTCATCACATTCTTGATATAGCTGTGCATTTCCACAGTTATACCTTCATTGAATTTCTTCTTCTCTCCCTTGTGTATAGTCATTCCTTTCTTCAGCTCTTTGTATTGCTTCAAGAACTCTCTGAAGGGCTGGTTTTGTGGATATGAATTCTTTTAGCCTATTTATGTTATGGAAGATTTTTCTTTCCCCTTCAACTATAATAGACATTTTGGCTGGGTAAAGTAATCTGGGTTGTCATCTGTGGTCATTTAGAAATGAGAACACTTTGGTCCAGCCTCTTCTGGCTTTCATAGCTTGCACTGCAAAGTCAGCCGTAATCCTGATGGGTTTACTTTTATATGTGTCCCATTGTATTTCTTTTGCAGCTTTCAGTATTGTCTCTTGGCTCTGAACATTTAGTGCCTTTACTATGATGTGCTGTGGAGAGTTTCTTTTCTGGTCATGTCTATTTGGTGTTCTATATGCTTCTTGTATTTCTATGGCTATGTCTTTTTTTAATTTGGGGAAATTTTCTTCTGCAATCCTGTTGAAGATCTTTTCCATACCATTGTCTTGAGATTCTTCTCTTTCCCGTATGCCTATGATTCATAAGTCTGGTCTTTTGATGGTGTCACAAAATTCTTGTGTTTTCTGAAATTTTTCATAATCTTTGCTTGAGTGGTCTAATTTGTCTTGTAGTCTTGGTATTCTGTTTTCCATTTTATTCATCCTATTGGTGAGGCTTTTTCCTGTCATTTCCAATTGGCTTACTGATCATTTCATCTCCTTCTTCATTTCAGCCTGAGTATTCTTCAGGATTTCTCTTTTCTGAATTCATTTATAAGTTTATCCCTATCTTCTTTCAGTTCTTAAATTTCTTTGTTTGTGTGTTCTTTAAATTCACTTAATTCTTTTACCATGTTTATAATTGTTCTTTTGAGTTCCATGTCCTCTGTTATCTCTAGGCAGTTATCATTATATTCCCCTAGAGGTCTATTGGTACTTGGTGGGGATATGTTATTTTAGTTTTTCATGTTATTATTTTTTCTGTGACTTTTGACATGTGAATTTCTTTTGTAGTTTTTGATTCTTCTGTAAGACTCAAGCCTTCCTTTTTTGAGTTTAGGTCTGCTTAATTTTGTAAACTGTATATGCCTTTGTGGTTTACTTGATGGGCTTAAAAAGCTGGATGTTCTAGGTGTCACATTCTCTCTTTTGATTTTATATTGGAGTGACCAAATTGCTTTTGTGTTCAGGAGTTCCCACAAAGGCCCAATTGAGATGAGACCCAGATGCTCTCCGGCTTTCTCCTAAGGTCTGGATCCCTCCAGGAAAGATGTTGCCCTCAGGAATTTGGCAGCTGGGCTGGCCTGGGAACAGGACCCAGGGAAGATGCTGGTCTCAGGAAACCTTTGGCTGTGCTACCCAGTGATGCAAAGTGAGGTGGGGGTGGTAAGAGGCCCTGAGGGCTCCTGAGAAGTACTGGGAGGAACTGGATTGGTCTGGATGCAAAGGATCAGGAAGCAGTGGGAATTCTGGACCTAGAGGTCAGTCCAGGAGTCTGGCTCAGGAAACAGTGGGTGCTTTGGACAGAGAGGTTAGCACCAATGTCTGGGGTGCCAAGACAAGAAATGGGCCAGTACCCTGGCTAGGAGGAGAGATGCTGCAGGTGAGCTGGGAGGGTGGAAGGGGTTGGGGGAGTCAAGGTGCAGTTGGTGCCACTGGACTTACCCAGGAAGGCTGCTGGCATAAGAACAAGGCTGTGCAGCCCAGGGAAGCAAAGGGCACTCTAATATTTTTTCAAAAAATATTTTATCATTCTGTCAGTTTAATAGATGCTGAAGACATACTTGCAAACTGCAGAGAAAATAGTTCTTTTCTGGGAATTGAGGTTCCAGTGGAATGAGAGAATAAGCATATAAACAATCAAATAGAAAGAATAAATATATGAAGATAAACTACAAGGGAGGAAGAGGAGAGAAGGAGGGAGGGAAGGAGGGAGGGAGAGAGGGAGGGAAGGAGGAGGGAAAGGTCAGAGGGAGACAAGAAATAGGAAGAAA
The DNA here is from genome assembly GCF_000622305.1 of Nannospalax galili. Taxonomy (NCBI): domain Eukaryota; kingdom Metazoa; phylum Chordata; class Mammalia; order Rodentia; family Spalacidae; genus Nannospalax; species Nannospalax galili. Next base: position 4,379,874 of record NW_008357493.1, on the reverse strand, counting down.
TGGAGGGAGAAGAAAGAGAGAGAGTGACACCTGAGACCAATAAGAAAAAGGAAATGCTAAGGTGAGGCCCAAAGTGATAAAGACTGTTAAAATTTATGACGTATTATTAATTATCAGCCTGAGTAGGAGCTCATGAACAAAGAGATTTTAAGGTGTATAATTAAATAAACTCAGGATCAAGTTAATGTATGAAGGTGGGGATATATGCTTATTCAAATGGTTGGTAAGTAACATTTGGAACTCATAATTATTAAATTAAATTAATTTTAATGGAACCTCAGGACCACTACTGGATTAAACATTAGTGTCTAAAACGAAAGGGGTACATCCTGCTGGACCATGCCAGTAGCTTTCCAAGTTGCACTCTGAAAAGCATCCTTCTCTTTCTGTATTTGAGGCTGCTTATTGAAAAATCACCCCCCCCACCCAGTCCATGGAATCTTCATCCAGCTTGCACAGCCATCTTCCATCTCAACCAGCAGGTCAGAACTGCATCACAGATATTAACCTATGAGTGTTTTACCCAGGAAAAAAAATTTATTTTGATTTCTCATTGATATTTGAAAGGCAATTTAATCAAATCACAGAGTTTATTTCCCACAAGGCAGAGAAAGGAAAACTGTAGAGAACACCTGTCCTCATAATTTTCTGTGAGAGGGTCTTGGCTTCCGCTAATTAGGATGAGTGAACGTGTTCCAAATAGCTGTTTGCTATCTCATTCGCAAATGATCACCGAACATAAGATGATTCAAAGGGACTTCCAAATGCAAATGTCTCAATTAAGGAAGACCGGGTTCCAAGAAAGATAATCAGCCTACAATTGATAAATCAGTTACTAAAAATATTCATTTTTCAGCACCCGTGTTTTGAAAGTGGTAAAGAACATTATCATTCTTCTTTCCTGACGGCCACGGATCCAGATTGCGTTGGAGACACCAATGTAGAGCTGTACATTTCACCTTTGATTTTTTTTTCCCCTCTTTATTACAATCGCCAGTTTTCCAATTGCCATGACGCCCCAGTTCGAGACAGCATGCAGCATTACACTGGAGCAGCTTTCCACATAATAACATTTTTGAAAATTAATTAGGCATTGAGATAATGACCCTTTTTTCTCCTTGGAATTCTCACTTGCTTAGAAAAAGTGTGATTCCCCACCCCCCCAAATAGAACTGTGGTTTTTACAGAACAATGAAAGAGCTGATTCAGCGTGGGCGTCTTTTGTTTTTAAAGTACTGTCTTCTATTGTGAAATTAAGTTAAGAAGGCTGTGTTCAATATTAACAGTATTTCCCATTTCTTATTAGCTTAATTATTACAGCACTGTAAAAAATGTTAAGTTTAGACTGGTCAGTGAGTTGTTCTTAAAGAAACATGTGTTTATAAATCTGTTCTTCATCTCAAAAGTACAAGGACCAATGTGAACCTGTCTTATGAGTTTTCACATTATTGTTGAGTGGGTAGCTGAAAGAAAGACTTCAGTATCATGATAAATCCTTCTTTCTCAACCTCGGCTGCTAAGCAGAACTCCTACACTAAACACTTGGGATTTGCTTGTCTTGCGTTATGTTTAGGATTTCGTTTTATCAGTCTCCTAGATCAGACCTATGACCAGCATTTGTCAGGCAAAGAAAGAAGACAAAAGAAAGACCAAATGTAAAACATCCAGAAGGTCAGAAGGTGTACTTGTCTGCATCTTATGATCAGGCCCTCTGCTCTTTCAAATTATCTTGAAAAATACCCATTCTCATTAAACTCAAAGGAATGCCAGCATCAAATTTCAAGCTGGAGCCTTCTGAGACTTTCTCATTGAGAGAGTGAGAAGGACTCCCATCATGATTTCTACCCCTCCATCTCCTCTCTCCCAGCTCTGTCCTGCCCATTAACACAGGTGCATGGTTTGTGTGGCTTCATATTATGCGGAATCTCTAGCTTCTTCTTGTAGAGGCTTGACACTGGTGTGGGCATCCAGTGGAATAGTGTCAGCCTTGATTTGGAGCTAGGACAGACCTGTGCAGCATCTAGAAGTAAGCTTGGGTCTTTTTCTGTAAAAGAATTTTGTATTCCTGGCAAGTTAGAGTACAAAGACAGAAAAGGATGAAGATTTTGAGTGGGTGCTTCCTTCAAGAAGATAAGTTAGCCTACGGAAGAAGTAAGTGTGTAGGGTGTGGCCTGGTGACTCCAGGAGTATCTGGAACTGGGTCCATGGCTTCATGCTTCTGTGGTTCTTAGTACCTTAGTTTGTTAATATACCTTTTCAAAGCACTATCTAGAAGGTTTTACCAGGGCTTACTAAATGATTACTCATGAGTCTCCCACAGCATGTTCAGTATAGTATTATGCAGCCATAGTTTAGGTATTTTATTAGAATTTTGACCTCAAAATTTCTATCTGGTTTCTACACATGAACATGCATATATGACTCCCATGCCTCTATATATGTGTCCCTTTGTCCCTCTCTCTCCTCTCTCTCTCTCTCTCTCAATCTCTTTCTCTTGCTCATTATCTCCCTTCTTAACTGTTCCTCCAGCCTTCTGTCCCTCCTTCTTCCTCTGGTGCACATTTGCTTCCCTCTGCTTCTAACTGCTCCTGCACTACTTCTCTCTCTTCAGCATATTTATACACATGCAGGTAAACATGAAGTGGACTGAAATATGGGCAAATGGGAGATTTAGAGACATTACTTAGAAGTACTGAGAGCTTCATGCTTATATGCATTCTTCGCATCCAAATTACAATGTTCTGTCCAAGTGATCAAATTCTGAGAGATTTACCTTTTGACTTCACGTATTTCTTAGGACCTAAGTGAATAGGTAATGCTGAATACTATCATTTTAACCAAGAAGATGCCATATATCCAATTAAACAGGCACACAACTGCTATGCCTTTGGTTAAACAGATGGCACATAGTGTTTACTTACCAATGGAGGGAGAGACATTACTGAGTGATGTTCAGGGGCAATTAATTTGCAAAATAACAGTGCCACCAGCCAAATTTGAGAGAACGAAAATATATGACTGTTTAGTAAATATCTGAATAATTCTTGTTCCTTTTCTAAAGGAGTCCAATTGCTTGACTCAGAAACAACTCTCTTTAATTTCCACATTTTCATAGAGATTGCTGTGCTCATGCCTGCCTTAAAACAAAACCTCTTGGCTCAGCTTGCTATCAGGTTGCTATTTCCTGTTCTAATTTAGAAACAGATTTCCAGGTTTTGTTATTTTCACTTCCCTCTTCTTACATGTTTTGAATTTTGCCTTCTAATTTATGACTACTTATATTCTAATTTCAAACAATGCCTATATAAATGACTCTTAAAGTCAGGTCTGGTTCATGAACATAGGGAGGCTTGCACATGTGAACATGTGGCAGTGGTGGAATGGAGCGCAGGACCCATGCCAACTCAATCAGACAAGGGCCCAGAGCAGAACAAGGAAAACAGGTTGTGGGTCAGCCCTAGCCTGGGAAATGTTGGAGACTGATGACTGCTGGGTGAGGGAGAGTAGGCTTTACCAATGATCTCTAGATAGGCTGACTAGACTCCACTGGATGAATTTGCACCAAAGGACGTCTGGGTACAAATGCTTGACTGGATAGGATTTAACATGTATGCCAAAATATATAAGGTCTGGTGGGGGTTGGGGAGCATGGATGGGAGGATGGGTGTAAGAATTCTTAAAAATTGTGGAATGAAATGTACAAAAGTTCAATAAAAATAAAGTAATGCAATAAAAATTCAAATATAATTAGTAAATATACTCTATATATCTAGCTGTTATATATTGTGATATTTACTCTCATGGTAAAGAAGCTAAAAATTTAGTTTTCTTCTAAATAATTACAACATATGAGTATGTTTTATCAATATCACTTTTCATGCAGTTGGTGCCTATATGTTTGTACATATACATACAAAGTATCAAAGAGTATTCCTTTATTTTTCCCTACGACAGGGTCTCACTATGGAGGCTAGACTGACCCCAAACTTATGAACCTGTTGTCTTGGTCCCTCCAGTGCTGACATGCTCTGCCATATCTGGTCTGTTCTTCCTGTACTTATTATTTAAGGACTTTAAAAGAATTGAGAGCTGTCACCTAATTTTTTTTAAATTTTTATTGAGGTTTATAGTTTTATACAACAGTTCTTAATCAAATTTAGACCCCCTCCCCCTTGCATGTCCCCCATTCCCCCACCAACCTTATGTATTCTACCATACATGTTGTCAATTCAGTCAAGCATTTGTACCCAGATAATCTTCAGTATAAATTCATCCACCAAAGTCTAGTCAACCCATCTTACAGATGATATGAAAGGCATACTCTCCCTCATCCAGCATCAATCAATCTCCAATATTTCTAAGTCTAAGGCTGCCCACCACCTGTTTCTCTACTCTGCTCTGGACCTTTGTTTAATTGAATTAGCATGCTGGATGTTACCATTGCCACAAGTTCACATGTGCAAGCTTCCAGTAGCCTGAAAGCCTCTGTTTCCTTTTGCACGAACAAGCTCGGAATCTTACAGTCTTTCCACCCCCTCATCTGCAATGGTCCCTAAGCCATGGGGTGGGTGAGGATTAATATAGGGGTCCTATCCAAGGATACATGCTCTGCAGTCTCTTATTCTTAAAAGCTTGGGCAGTTGTGACTTTCAGTGTGAATTGTACTCTGTTGTTTAAGGAAGCTTTCCTGGTGAGAGGTGAGGGATGTATTAGTTTTTCCTCTATCCCTTGTTCTGCTATGTTCCATGAACCTTAAGTGCAGAGGTTCAACTGTAGATGTGTCACCTAGTACTTGGCATCTCTCAGATGTATATTCTCTGTGTCTGAGAAATTGTGGAATTCTGCAGAAGCCTCCATCTGCTGCACAAAGGAGCTTTTTGATGAGTGGTGTTCGGTATACTTGTTTATAAATATAATGATTCATGTTTAGCATATGGTAAAACATTTAATTTGTCCTGATGAAAGAGATAGGGTTATCTCTAGGATCCATGTCCTCTACTGCCATGTGTATTTGGCTGAGTTTATAGTGCTATCCATGAGTTCACTCAAATTGAGAGGGCTTTAGTCCAATTAGATAGCTGTTGTTGATTACCCTCCAGGTAACCATGCCACTAGTGCACTGATAGAGGTAATTTGCTGTGCCAGTCATTATGGTTATTAGGCTTTAAGGATAGATTGGACCATCAATTCTTTTCCTCCCTTGACAGTTTGCATATTATCATCTAGCATTATGATAGCTAAACTTTGGGTAGAAGGCTTCCAGGTCATTTCCTGCTCTATCATTTTTTATATGCTGGAAGATTATTGATGTGACCGAAAAAAATTTAATCACTAATTTGTTAATTTTAGCACCACATTCCAAATAATTTCACAGAATACTTCTAAAGAATCTGACTAAGTGTTGTAGTTGGCAAGCATCTCAGAAGAACACACGGAATATATAGCCTCAAGAAGCACAGGTAGCCAAAGTTAGAAGGTTTTCTTGTCTACAATTCTAAGTGCTTGGCACATGTAGAATTAGAACTGTATAGAGGCAGAATATATACATATATATATATGTTTATATGGTAATTCAGCATCTTAATGTTTTGTCTTCAACATGATTTAATGGTTCCATGACTTCTCACTTTTTAATCTTTAAAGTTTGAGGATATCCTAAGGATGGGAAGGGTGGAGAATGAAGAGGAAGAGATGGGGATAGAACTGGAAAGGAGAAGACAGGAGGGAAGAGGATTTAGGTGAGAGGAAGAGGATTCAGGAGGTAGGAGAGGAGAGAAAGGGGAACATGGGAGGAGAAAAATGATTTAATGGTTCCATGACTTCTCACTTTTTAATCTTTAAAGTTTGAGGATATCCTAAGGATGGGAAGGGTGGAGAATGAAGAGGAAGAGATGGGGATAGAACTGGAAAGGAGAGGACAGGAGGGAAGAGGATTTAGGTGAGAGGAAGGGGATTCAGGAGGTAGGAGAGGAGAGAAAGGGGAACATGGGAGGAGAAAGGAGAGGGGACAAAGGAAGAAGATCTTTCCTAGAAACAAAGACATGAAGCTCTGAAATGCAAGAGGGTAATACAATGTTAATTTCAGAAAAAGTTTGAATTCAAATGCAGCAATAGATTTTGACTATAGTAGTGTATTGAGACTGGGTTTCATGTGGCCAAAAGTACACTATTTAGATAGTAGCCAAGGCTGCTCTTCAGCTGTTCCTTAAACATCTCACATGCTGGGATTATAGGCATTGGCCACCACCCAGAATTTGTTAGGCATGTTTAAAGTATCCTATATTTCATTGTTGGGATAGATAATTTAAAATATTTTCATAGTTAACATTTTGTGCCTTGATTTCTCACAATACATGTGTACATCTGAAGATCTCTTCTACAACTCACTTTGTGATCCAGAAAGCTACTTGAATAAATGCTTCCCATACTAAGGCAGTTTCTTGTCAATTACACAGGGCTTTGGCTTGCTGACTGGTATTTTCTCAGTACAGATTTTCTTCATTAAATCTCCTTTGTTCCTGTTTCTGAACATGCTTTACTTTTAAAAAGCAGTAACAAGCAATACTTTTTATACAAGTCTGGTTCATGTTCTTTTAAATACTTAAACCTTTTAAACAATAAGAAATGAGATTTAAGAACTTGAGATGCAGTTACATGTCATTCAATTCTCAAATGAGATGTTCCAAATAGTGACTGTCTCTGTACATGACATGATATACTGTGCTGTCTAGAAAGCAAATAGATATATTTAAAATGTTGTTGCAGCTACATGAGATCATGACATAGATATTATGGTAAAGCACTTCCAACTTCTTATGAGCAACATAACTCAACTATTTAAGGAAATGAAAGTTTTTATTTTCTCCCTTTTCCTCTTTAACAACTGCAAGAAGTCGGAAAGGTAATTAATGTCCCTACGAATATCGTAAGTTTGGCAAATATATACCATCGGAAACTATGCAACTAAATTTGTAGCTTGCATTCTTGAACAAGTTGATTTATGTTCACAATAAGCCAGTATTTTCTAGGAGGATTATGTGAACCCTGGCAGTGGAATCTACATGAAGACAAGTGTGAGTCCTTATTTAATTTACCTGTGAATTTCAGTGTGTTGGTTCCACAGACTGAGATGGGTCAGAGAAGGGAAAGATTACATCACTGCTGGCAACCAGATGGTAGAATCTTTCAGAGAAGTTTTGGTCACTGCCACCTTTATTTGTCTTTATCTCATTCCTTATATTTTCAATTAGATTTTATATTTTAAGCGCACCATAGTAATTGATTTTATTGTTTATTTTAAAAGAGCAGTCCCACACTAACATTCCATACAATATCCCCTTTCCCTTCATCTTCAAGCCACTCTGGATGAAGAGAAAACCTCATTGCAAAAAGTTATTCCAGGATAAATGTATTCTTGCCAATGGAAAATAAGATAACAGTAACAGCTGAGAAAAACCAGCATGGATCACCCTGAGTGGTTATTATGGAACAACCCTCTCTCCATATGCCTGCCAGCCTATGTAGGGCTTTACTGGGGATCCACCAGATGTTGAAATGGGGACACAGGTGATGTGCAGTCTTGCAGGTAAAGAAGCAAGTAGAAGTATTTCAAAACATTTGTGCAAACCACTGTGGTGTAATTAGAGATTTGTTTTTAGAAGAGGTTTGCAAAAGCAAGCATTTCTTAAAGTGACTGTCATATCACTTTCCATATAACTAGCCCCTTGTTATTAATGAGTAGGAGAAGCCAGGGCCTTGTACTATAAACAAAACATTCACAGAGACACCTTTTTCCACCTCTTCTCGGGATGTTATGGAAGAGAGGCCTCTGTATAAATTAAAAGACTGTGTGTGCAGCATGCAGTGAGCCATAACATTATAAAAGGAAAGAATGGGGGAAACAAATGTTTGTTTTCTCCTCGCCTTGCTACCTGAGCTCTTTGTAAAGCCAAACGCTGCCTGAGTCAGTGGAACAGATATCATCAATTGGTATAAGCATGTATTAGCTGGGAAGATCTGTGCTGATTGCTGCCCAGAAAGTATTATAACAAAACAGAAAAGAAAATGCCTGACTTGAACCTCACTCACATGGCATTCCAATAGTGCCCTGGCAAATGTTAGCAATCATTCCTATTACTCTGAATTATCTCATAGGTTCGAATGTTTTAGATTTGCTACCAAGTCGGTTCTTATAGGTGAGAGTGATGTGGTTGTTACATATTAGACATTTAATTCCTGAAAACTGTTCTTAGATTTTCTGCTAAGTCAATAGTTTTTAGTGTATGGTGGGCACTTTTCTTTTTACCAGATTAAGAAAATATAATTACATAAGATCCTTTTTAGGTTAAAATATGATTTAATTTAGATGGTGGATTCTCCTGGAACTGTTAAAGTCAATTGATGAGACAGATTTCCTTTTTAAATTTTGCTCTTTAATTAAAGTTTCAATTTGTAATTTTCATTTAATACTGTAGGGCAATCATACATAGACACAAATGTACATATATCTGTGAACTAAAACACATAAATCTGAACAATCTTTTGGAACACGTAGCTTTATAAGTCTTTGTAAATATATTTACTATGACAAAATAAGCATAGCAAAAGATCTCCTATTGAGCGCTTTGTCCTAAATACTGATCAACCTGTAGGTTTCTTTTTAAAGGGTGTGACGAGGATATGAAAATCTGGATTTACTAAGAGAATTTTGTCCACTCCCTTAGTCCCAGAACCTTTCTACAATGTACTTAATACTAAAAATATGTTTAGGTGGCAGATTGCCATGAGACAATAGGGACCTCAAAGTATTCCAAACTTTCTGCTTCCAGGCTGTAGTTTGCAAGGGAAGGCAGAGTACTCCATTTTAGTCTGGGCTAATGACTTACACAATGTAGACATTCTAAGTACCTGACTGAAATCTTTACAATGAAACTCTATTCAATTTGATACACCAGCTGAATTGAAACCTGTGTAAACATCTCAGATGGAGGAAGGCTGTGAATCCATAGCATTTCCTATCCTTCCCAGAGCCTTGTCCTTGAGCAAGCTTCAGGTTGAGAACACAGTTATTACTCAAGGCAGAGTACATACCTTCCTTCTGCAAGTTATTCTTCCATTTATTGTTGTTGGAGCATCTAATGAAGGGTGAGGCCTGGCTTTGCCACAAGGCAGCAGTTGTAGGTAGAGGAACAGCCTGGGCATCAGAGGGAGGTTGTTTCCCCCACCTGGCATCACAGCATTGCCTTTAGGGTGTGCTGCAACGCCCATCTTAGACATCTAGCACCCAATTGGGTAGGCTCTAATTGAAATATTCCATGTGGGGATTGTTTTTTCCTTGTGCATCTAGAGGTGCCTTTGTTATTTAAAATCTCCAGGTCTAGTAATATAAATATACAGTTATGCAAACATATGTATATAGACATTATGCATGTGTAGTAATGCTTCTTTAAATTATACATACATGTATATACATATATACTTGGTAGAAACAATTGATTAGTAAACAGATTTTTATTCACATAAGATTCAAATAACAAAGTATTAGTCATAGTCTGAAACTGCTTCTAATTTTACATACTCAAAAAGCCAGCAAATGTAAGGAATGCTTCAGTAAACAGCTCAGATGCAGTGATAGATTTCCTTATAGGATAGCAAGATCTGTTGGTTTGGTTCTTCGTTTTTATCCATCTCTAGAGAATATTCATGAAGTCTCATCTTTTCCACCACAAATACAAAAGTTTTCTTAGCTAGACATTCAACAACTTACAACTACTAATTTGGTTCACAATCATAGCAAAAATAAAAAAATAAAAAATCCAGTGGAAGATTAAGCTTTGTAAAAGTTATTTAGAAAAAATATCCTCTATATTCTCACAGATCAATGTTTCTTTCATCAACATTTCCTGTTACCCACTTCTGACATCCTGTGAACTGTGTGATGCAAAAGGAATGATGTTCTAACCAGTATCCCAGGCTCTCCATACTTCAGTCTTTGCTCTCAGTGGAGTTTTCCTTAGATGCTCTCTGGAGGTGCTCCATTACCTCGTTCTGCAGGCCCTGCTTTGCACACACTCTGCTGTAGAGAGTCTAAAGAGGATGGTGGAAAACCACCACATCCGGTGATAACTGGGTGACAAAGATCAAAAGCAAGCATCATGATGACTTTTCTGGCTCCAGCATACCATCTGGGTGTTTCCCAGTCATCAGCAAATTGAAATTCATGCCTCAGAAATGCCAGATGGTATTTTCATTTGTTACCTTGGGGGGCGGGGAGCGAGAGAAAGGAAAGAGAGAGAAAATTCTTCATTCAAATAAGCTTTTTTCTCAAAAACCAAATCAATGAAATACTCCAGTGTATTCAGCACTGACAGCTTACTACAAAGCAAAGGTACATGAGATCTCATATTTCTGCCCTTAGATAGCATTTAAGATGGTTTGCTAAGTCTACCTATAAGTCAGTAAGATGTTTGTCTGAATTTACCATCTCTTATTGAAATAATTCTTGCAAACAATGATCAGAGAAAACCCGGCAGGAGTTCATGGTATCATCATCATCATTAATTAACATTTCATAAAATGTAAGCTAAACATGTGCTCAGCATCAGCCTGCAGTCTTGGTCTAATTTGTTCTACAAGCTCGTCTAATGGGTCGGGTGACTTCCATTTTCTCGAAAAGATTTTTGAGGGTTTGGAAGGTTAAATCACTTTTCCAAGATCATTCAGCTAACATATTGACATATTGTATGTAAGACTATCCACTTGAAAAGTTTCACTTATGCAATGCTAAATATTCTTTTAATTAGCAGTAATAAAAACTGTTATATTGGGAGTGTGTGTTCCTGATTAGGACTCCTATATTAAACCTCACCCACCCATGACTCAGGGATCATTGAAGAAGAGGGGGCAGAATGACTGTAAGAGCCAGGGTTGGTGCATGAACATAAATAAAATGCTTTTAGGCCTCTGGGAACTTGCTCGTATAAACTTGCATCAACGGTAACGGTATGTACAATACCTATACAGACTCAATCAGAGAAAAACCCAGCATTGAACAGGGAAAATGGGCAGCAGGCCCCAACTCTTGGCAACTGATTACTGCTGGATGAAGGACAGTAGATATTTATTAAGGAAGGGAGTCTAGGCAGGCTGACTAGACTCCAGTGGATGAACCTGTACCAAGGGACATCTGGGTACAACTACTTGACAGGACAGGGCTTAATATATATGACAGAATGCATGAAATCTGGTGGGGGAGCACTATGGGAGATAGGAAAGATTGTTTAAATTTGATTAAGATCTAGTATATGAAATACAGAAAGGAAAACAGTAAAAATATTAATTGATAAAAGGAGGGAAAAACTGTTATATTGGAAGAAGTGGTTAGAAGTTTTCATAAAAAGTATGAAAATAGGATGAAGACATATATGGATTGGAAAATGTCTTAGAATCAAAATATGAATTTATGACTGCAGTTTCATAAGGTGGCCTGGAAAAAAATAGTGTGGAAGTACAAAAGATGTAGAAAGAAGAGCCTAACACTTTTCTGCACAACTCATGGGGGATTTTGGTGTATGCTTTCTCCTTAAATTGCAGCAATTCTCCAATTGCTGGAATTTCTGTAAAGATCAGCAGATGAAGGGATTATAGGTCATGATCAGATAAATTAAGGTGAAGTTCACTCGGAACTTGCCTTGCTGGATTCTAAGTTCTGACTTCTCAGAGAACGCATACCTCGTAGATAAATTAAGGTGAAGTTCACTCGGAACTTGCCTTGCTGGATTCTAAGTGAAGTTCTGACTTCTCAGAGAACGCATACCTCTCCTACTATATATGGATATTCACAGACATTCCTACTTATGCTCTTAATACATTATGGAAGAGCATCAGTTCACATGGGCTAGTTAAGAGATAATCAGGATACAATCCATCATCAACCATCTTTATCAGCAGGATATTTTTAGGATCTGAAGTGAAGTAGATAAAAAAGAAATAAATTAACCAACACATGCACAAAAAGATATAATAGAATTAAATTAAATTGCCTAAGCATAGAAGCCAATAAACAAAGTGTTTATCAAAGGGATTCTGAGAAGCACCAGCATTTATACTGGTAGATTTTTCTGGGGGGCGGGGGCGGGCAAGTGAGGTAGTATTATCCATAGTTCCATGGTTTTCTCCTGTAGCAGGGAAATTAGATATATATTTTTTATAAGTTCTCAAATTTATGAAACATAGGACCCATTCCCCATAGAAGTGGGTGTATACTTAAGTCTTACATGTCATGAACCAGAGGTATGAGCTATTGAAAGCTTCTGTTGAAAGAAATTAAACTAAATTGATGAACAGCAACTCAAGGAAAAAGCTGTCCATAATACATTTCCACACTGATGATAAAGAAAGAGTTCTGGGTAACAAAGATATTTTTTTACAGTTCAGAAACCATAGATTATTGTTACTGGACCAAATCCTATCTGCTAAGCATGCAGAAGTTAACACTCAAGGACTAGAGGATGACAGGAAGTAAATAAAATTTTCTTATACCATGAGATTACATAGATAATCTATTGTTCTCCTAAACTGGCCTTCTTAAGAAACTCAGATATGAACAGATTGTTTTATAAGAGGGAATGGAGGCAGACAGTGCAATGGGCATGAAGAATACCCTCAGCTATGCAGGGATTAACTGTTTGGGTTGTGTGTCTTCTCTTTCCTCTGTTGGGATATGGTCATCAGTCTTGACTTCCTGCAACTATTTTAAACAAACAACTTTCTCTAATTGAACATTCAGGATATGTTTTCTGTTCATTTATGAAGAGCTAATGAATAAAGAGGAGCTTCACACATTTCAATATTATCTGAAGGTCACCAGATGTTCCGGGGTTCTATAAACCAAAGAAACACAATTTATCAGTTAATCTCCTAATTACTCAAATGTCACTTCTTTTAGGAAGCAGAATATCAACAACAAGAAGGGAATCAAGAGTCACTATGTTAAGGACACCTCACAAAAGGAAGACGTTGTTAATATTACATGGCAAGGGGTAAAGGTGGAAAAATCATTTTCAATGGTTTGGTACTTGGAGTAATTGGCACACTCAGTAGAACTGCAACTAGGCCATTATGATTGAAAGCAGTGATCAAGGATGTCTGTTACACCCACAGGGAAGCCATGTAGGGTATGAAATGTTTGATTAAATCTTGATTTTAGTATCTGTGCTATCTTGGACAGATTATAAACCTCTCCACAAAATGAGAATAATAAAAGAACCAGCCCTCTAAAGCTGCTAATAACCATGTAAGTTTTTGAAAAGTTTTAGCAACTCTTAGACTAGTACCTAGTACACACATGCTCTGATGCAAACCTCGTGAGCAAAATTCTCATGACAGCTACATCAGCACCCTTTCTTCCTAGTCAATGACTATCTCTCAAAAGGAAAGTTTTATTTTGAATTTTTTTTTTCATTCAGTGATCTAGAGCTTCTAGTCATTGGTTTTATTGTTAATTTTCATTTCAATAGGGATCTCACTCTTTTAAATTCTTATTTTTCTTTATAACTTCTTGGGGATGGAGAGATGGCTCAGTAGTTAAGAGCTCTGGCTGTTCCTTCAGATGACCCAGGTTCTATTCCCAACATCCACGTGGTGGCTAACAACCATCCATAATTCCACTTCCAAGGGCTCTGACAACCTACTCTGTCCTTCGCAGGCACAGCATGACATGGGTGTGCTAACACACATGCAGGCATAACATATTTTTTAATATGATTTTTTACTTCCAGATTTCTGTCATTTAACTAGTAATACAGCAAAAGGGGCATAATTACCAAAAATCTGGTCCCTAGTGTTGAGAATGTAACGTGCTGAGTACTGTGTAGGCTCCTGCAGCAGGAGAAACACTAACTCAAAATGGACTATTGGTTAGTTTCTGAGCAGGAGAGTGAGGGACAGATCAATATAAATGTAAAGTTTGTATTAAACTGTGCTTCAAGGTGGATCTGATTATTATTGGATGAGGATTAAGATAAAATTGTTCAAAGATTGATGGAATATAAAACACAAGAATGATGGAGGTAAGGAATTCAAAGGACATAGCCTGTCTATTAGGGCATAGCCTGTCTATTGATCTTTCAGGTGAAAAGTGGATGGAAAGTTTCTTTACTGGATAGTCATGCTATTTGCTGAGTCATGAGTCTTCTAAAATTGAAATAACAACTTGAAAACATGAATAAATTACACGGAATAGTATCAGACTTCTCTGTACTTCATCCTCGTGGGACTGTAACTGCCCAGGCAGAAGAGATGTTCTAATTTTCCACATGCACCCACCCCTCTCTTCAGGTATCAGACTACTGAAATAGTGGACACCAAAGAATTAAAATTTCCCCAGAAATTCCATAATTATTCCCCTTGTAGGAGAAGACTTCACACCCACTTCTGGAAACTTATCAGACCACCTTACAGGAGAGATTGGAGCAGAGGCAACAATAGCTCTGTGATGGGTCCAACAACACCATGACCAGGACTGCTTAGTTATGAATATCTTTTTTGCCCTCTATTAAACAGAATGACAGTATACCTATACCAACAAGGGGCTTAGGGAACCATTGGATCCCTTCGTTTGTCCCTCTGTTTTAACGTGGCCACATTCTGTAAATCTCCTATGCCCAAATATCCCCATTATTTTTCTCTCTAATCAGTGTATTTGGAGTAACTGAGATTAAATGTTGGGGCTGCTGGAGCCCAGACGTTGATCCACAAAATTCTAGTAATATTAAGATAGATTATTTTGATCCTACTTTAGAAATCAAATAATTTCTTAACATTCCATTTTGAGAGGCATATGGTTAAACTCTTTTGTTAAACTTATGGTCCTCGGTGTGCCTTCTGTCACCACAGAAAAAGATGTTGAACTCTGGGCTTCTTCATTTGCAAGACAGAATCATTTGAATAGTATTTGACTATCAATTGTTGTGATATATGAGGGAATGTATATGTACGATATGACACGTAACATGTCTTGCACACGGTGAGTTTCCAATGAATAAAATCTTATTGGCATACAATTAAAGAGCAAGGCAAAAGTTTTCTGTTCATGTTACAAATTATCTATTTTTAGACACTGAAACAAAATTAAAGAACTAGAGTATTTTCTGAGGATTTCCTCAAATATCTATTAGAAATCACTACTTAATTTATGAGTTATAGTCAAAGACAGCTAGCACAAATTTCAAATCTTATTTTAGAAGTTCCCTTTGATCTCTTAAATCCTTCCAGTGTAGGAGTATGTGATGTGACATCCCCAGTTCTTGTCGTCCTAAATCATCCCCATAATAGCCTGGGCTCCTTCATCAGTCTGACTCAATGTACCCCACATTTTCACAATATTCATGCTCCAATCGATTCTGTCTATGTTGATCCTCTTCTCCACTGTCTCCCTCTTATGTGAATTTGTCTTATGTATGCCCTCCTAGCTCCAACATGACTTTGGCCCACCAGGCTCCCCTCACACAGTGCAGAGATTTCTGACTTACATTGTCTCGTCTTTTCTATCCCATGGTCATCACCCATGGCCAGGTGATTATCATCTCTCACATGAACTGTTTCAATGACTTGCCAAAGGTTTTCCCCAAATAAAATCTATCTCTTTTTACATCCTTCATGCTACTGCCAAAATTTTCTTAATAAAATATAGATTCCATTCAGTCATGTATCTGTTTAAAGATCTCCCTGACTCAAATGGCTGATGGCTAAAGGTCACACTGGTGTTCAGTCTTAAATACTTGACTCCCATCCTGTCTCCTAGTCATATCCCCCTTCTGTATTTGCTGCTTTCAGAGAATGTGGTGACTTCCCATGGACAAGCTGCTTGTCAGGTTCCTGTTGCCTGAAATGGTGCATTTATCTCCCTGATCCAGATTTTAATGTTCAGCTTATCTTTCCTACAGGAATCTGTTCTTTTTCCACTCATAAACAGAAAGCAAGGTCCCCCTTTCATTTCCTCAGACACAAAGAAAATCCAGGTTCATTCAAGCTCTTAGAATTTTTTGAGTCATATATTGATAAAAAGATAGAGAAGAAGGAATTAAAAAGCACATAAAAAGACAAAAAAAGTACATATAAGTGAATATTTATTTAAAAATTTGAAAAAATCACAGAGTATTTTAAGTGACAAAATCCTGTTATGTATTTTTATTAGTGTGATATCTATTAGATGTTCATGATTTCAATGCTTTTATGGTCTTTGCTAGTGCAAACTACTTGCTTTCAGCATTATTGATCAAAAGGTGAAGGTGCTAAAGCGTGAGAAAGACTCAGAGGACTTCCTCCCCCGCTGCTGCAGGACCTAGAGCCCTCACTGCTTGCTTGGACATGTGCTCTAACTCTGAGCCCTAACGATGAACTTAGCTTGTCTTTAGTCACATCCTCAGTGTGTGGGAAAAGATGAATTTGCTTCAATGAAAACTTATGTTACCTGTCTCTCAATACTGTCTTTTCTGCACAAATGTGTCCTTTTGGGGCTTTTTCACACAATCACCTTCTCTGATGGACTAAGGATAGGCAATTGGTTTTAATTACCTCTGTGCCCTCCATAGTGTCTCTATGCTGTGGACAGCCAGCAACTGCCTGTTTATTTAAATGGGATTACTTTGAAATAACATATTGAAATATTAAAAATTTCATCTTTTCCTTTTTTCCTCATTGTCATCAAGATCTAATAAAGATTAATTTTCTATGTTTCTATAGTACAAAACTAATTAACTTTTGTAGGAATTAAATGATGACACACCAAGATTGTATCAAGACAATTATGATATTTTACACATAAAATATCTATAAAATAAGGGTAATGAAGCAAAATAGTAATACAATGACAGTATCTAATATAAAATATTGACTTCAGGGAAATTACACATTAATAATAATTACAGAAAGTTGAACCATTTGAAATTACCATTTTCTTGTTTTTAACATATGAAATTTCAGTGTCATGGAATTCAACTCATTCTTTTGTTTTTTGGAGAGAGGATCTCATGCAGCCCAGCATGGGCTCAAACTCACTGTGTTGCTGAGAATGAGCTTGATAACCTGATCTTCCCACCTCCACATTCCAAATGCCTGGATTACATGTATGCACCATGAAGTCCAGTTTTACACAGCACTATGGAGCCCTTGTTCATGTCAGTCATATATTCCACCAACTAAGCCAGAGCCCCAGCACCTCAGTCCAAAATTTTACTATATTTGTCCTTAAAGGCTATTCATAAAAGCCAGGATGAGGGTAAAGTCACCCATAAAACACACAAACTTCCCAGTGATTCTTGCAACATTAGATGATAAAAACTTAGACCTGAGGAGAGGATTCAGTTTCATCAGCCGTGTTTTTGTGAAAGGAAGGAAGAGATAAACAACAAAAATCTACAAGGGAACTCGTTTATAATGTGATTTTTCTGAGTTTTCATGAGAAATTTCTGTATATAGTCTTCAATTGAAGCAGTAGCACAAGATCTAGGTTTGGAGTGTATGTAGAGACAAGGAAAATAGTCCAAACTGCCAGAAACTATAAAGTTAGGTAATGTAATTTTTCTTCAGAAACTCTCCAAACAGAGCATATTCTGTACCCAGCTATAGTCCCTTAGCATCTATATTTACCATCATGAGTTTGCAAAAGACATGCTTACATTTTTATAGTTCATGAAAAGATAGTTTATTTCATTTCTGGTCTTGATTAGCAAAGGGTATGAGATACATGAATGGAACACAATAGAATATGGAAAAATATGATTTTAACAATTATTTCTTCTGGAGACTGGAATTAATGGCTCATTAGGTAAGAGCATTTGCTATGAAAGCAAGACTATCTGAGTTTAAATCTCCAGCAACATGTCAGGGGCTGGGTATGATGAAAGGTGCCTGTAACCACAGCATGAGCAGAAGGCAGAGATAAGCAGGCTCAGGACCTCACTGACCAAGCAGCCTAGCAGAAAAGACAAGCTTCAGGTCCAGAGAGAGATCCTGTCACAAAAATAAGATCCATAGCCTTCGAGGAAAATATCTGAAGTCCTTCTCTGGCCTCCATGCATATGTTCACAGATGTGTATGTGCACATACATCACATTCGCACATGCATATGAAGATTTCTTCACTATGATTAAGAAAGTACCACAGAAGACTGTAGATAACACTGAAGTCCTCCCTGAAAATATGATATGCAGCAAAAATGAACAGCTATTGAGCTGCTCATTTTTGAATCTCACATTAAAGTGATCATTTCAAGCCTGCCAAGAATTACTCTCTCTCT
>NW_008357493.1:4346184-4361498 GCF_000622305.1 Nannospalax galili | reverse complement strand
ATAACCTTGGATTTTTAAAATTGTAATTGCTTCTTTATCATATTACTTACATAGCTACATAGCAATATAGTTCCTCCATTTAAACTGGTTAACTTGAACTATCTCAGCATGTTTATAGATAATGTATAACCATCACCACAGTCCATTTTATATTTTTACTATGACAAGAAGAAATATTTATCCTTTGCCAATCACCCTCTTTTCCCTCCAACAGGCCTAAAAAACTCAATGTTCAATTTTCCCTGTCCTTGCACAACCATAAGAATTGAATCAGAATATGTGTTTTGTGACAGTCCTTTGACTCATTAGGTTTGAATGTTCATTCACATTGCAACATTGAGCAGGGCTTCATTCCTCTTATGTACAAATAATATTCCCTTGTAGCAAAATGACATATTTGTCTATTGTCCATTCATCACTGAAGGATATTTGAGTTGTTTGGGTTTTTTGGCTATAGTCACTATCACTGATTAGCATACCTGTTTACATTTCTGTGAGTTTTCTGTTTTCCCATCTCTTGGGTATATACCTCTGAGTAGAGTCGCTGGGTTATATGGTATCTCTACTTCTAATCTGAGGAGCTACAAGATTGCGTTCCTTTTGTCACACAGCTATAGAAGGCTACTGTATGCATTCCTCTGTGTTTCACTGACATCAGATGAAGGAGACAATTGTCAGCTATCCTGAAGTGAAGTAATTGAATTGGGAAGAAATCTGTTCTTTCTTCTCAACTCAAAACTTTGCTGTGTTCTTTTTCATCTGTCTGCAATCCATAACCCTTATCTGAGACACTTAATATTTTTGGAATTAATAGGTATGAGGAAAATATAAGATGGTTACAATAAGAGAATGACAGAGTTGTTTTCTGATAAATCATTTAAGAAGGTTTCATTAAAGAAAAAAATCAATCTATTGAATCACAGTTGTATGAGACTTAAGCTGATAGTAAACAGTAGACTGTATCCCATATGCTTCAAAATAAATTAGGAAAATAAATGCAAGTAATTCATAGGTATACCACTGAGACTCTCTCCAGGGATTTCTCTCAACGTGGAGTCAGTGTCTGAGGGCATGCCCACCTCTAGACTAGTTTTTCTTCCCTGACTTGCCACACGTGGGTAGTTTGGGAAGACAAGATAAGACCTAGCCTGCTAACCTTCATTCTAGCAACTCTATAGGGTTTTGTAGATCCAAAGCTCCACTCATCCCAACTGTGTTGTTCAAGCTACACTGAAGACCAACTTCACTCATTATACGGAAATTATTCTTTCCTCAACCTTCATAGGGTTTCCTTTAATACGTGTTCCCAGCAGGGAAAAATAATACTTCAAAACTGATAATCTCAGAAAGTGTTTCCTGGGAAACCCATTGAGGCCTGGAAGATCAGGTTAGAAGGATGCTGCAGAAAACCTCTCTAGTGGGCTTAGGGTTGGACTCTGGCATGAAAGAACCCTGACCCCCAGAACCCAAGAATTAGATATAGTACCTGGCAAAAGAGGCATGAAGACATAAATAAAATTAAGGTTGCAAGTCCTTGAGTATTTTAATACAGGAAGATTGCTTTGACTTGACCAGGGTGACCCAGTGTAAAGCCAAAGATGTGTAAGTGGAACAGAGAGGCAAAACAGCTGAGCCAGAGTGGGTTGCTTGAGAAAAACATGGCCTGGCTTTTCTGACAACAAAGATAGAACTAAGGGCCCAAGAGGCAGGACAGAGAAGTAAACCTCAGAATCTGAAAATGGCAGAACAAAGGATTTTCCTTAGAGCTTAATGAAGTGTTCAACCTCATCAATCTCTGACATGCACCCAGGGAGACCACTTTCAGACCTGTGACCAAAATCCTAATGTCAGCCAATGTCTCTACTGTAACAGCAAGGGCATCACTCATTTCTCCTCTTTTCTCAAACACATTGTTTCACCACACTCTAACTA
This sequence comes from Nannospalax galili, assembly GCF_000622305.1. Taxonomy (NCBI): domain Eukaryota; kingdom Metazoa; phylum Chordata; class Mammalia; order Rodentia; family Spalacidae; genus Nannospalax; species Nannospalax galili. The sequence continues at coordinate 4,359,566 of NW_008357493.1, read as the reverse complement.
CTTCAGTAAGTGCCTTCCATCATGGACTCATGCCTGTCTCATAGAGCAAAAATAATGTGCAACTTATGCTTGACCATAGTGCTACAGCATATCACAGTCATTAAATGGAGGCAGTCGATTCCAATATGTTTATGTAAAGAGGATGAGGATGACATAATTGCTGATTTTACTATCAGCGTATAGGTAGCTCTGTGTAATTTAAGAAGTATTGGGATGATCTTATCCTCACAATCAACTAATTGCAAATTAATTCTTCCTCTCTCTACACACGAAAGTTTGGTCCTATTATTTCCTAATGTGGAAGAAGGGCTTCCCACATATACTGTTCTTAATACATCTCCCAAGGGTAATTCTTATAGATAAACTTTGTCTACCAATAATAGTAGCTAGTCTCTTAGTGAGCCTCTTTGGCTATTATTTCTTTGAAAATGTACTTTCGTTAACCTCAGAATTGATAATACAGACTAGTGTCTATGATTAAGAATTCAATCAATCCATTTCTGTTTGGAGGTTTCTCTTTGTTATTCTAAAGCATCTTACATTTATATAAAGTGTACTCCTCTAAAATCTGGCTAATCTTCTCACTTTCCAATCCTGTTCGATTCAGAAGCAGGGAATGATTGTAAAAATAACTAAAACTACATGAAATTGGGTTTTTAAATGGGAAACATTGCAGCTACATGTTTAACAAAGCACTATCTCCCCTTGAGTAACTGGAAATTAATTTCGTCATTGTTAAATGTGAAAGTTATAGTATAAGCAACATGTCATAAATTTAAGTAATCTTTGTCACTTAGAAAATAAGTATCTTGCTGTTTTATGAAATAGGTGTGTCAGGAAATAATTAATCCCATCACCAGGCAACTGGCAATTTCAGGTGTAGATACAACAGTAAATGTTGGAATAACTAATACTTTGGGAAAGATTCAAATAGCCATTAAATCCTGCTTTGCATCAGGGCATGAAAACAGTAAGCACACTCCTTTGTGTGCAAAATGGAAGCAAGATTTCTTTCCAGTTATAAAAACCTTACTGCAGCAGGTTCATTTCTCAAGTCATTCTGAAATTTCCTCTATGTGGCTCATGGTGGCCTACTATGCTGTTACAGTTAAACAAAATGAATGCAGGCGTAAAGGATGTAAACTCATTATTAATAGGATGGCTTTGTACATGGTGTCTATTTTCCAAGCATTACCAAACTGAAATAATTCACATATAAGAGCAAAGAATATGAGTCAGATAGCTATGTAATTTCTAAAAGCTTTACAGACTCTAAACCCTCAAGGTCAATGAGAGAACTGAAAATGTCCCATAACATATGGTCCATGCAAGATCATAGTTCCTGTCCATCATATAGCTTCTATGACAGAATCAAATTAGCATGGTATTCCCTAACTGTATGCTCCTGGGGGCTGGGATTTGCAGATGAACAGCAGACTCTTAAGGAGGGAGACCCCTGGGGAACCACTGTAACAGCCACACTCTTACTGAGGGTGAAGTCCGAGTTTCAATTTCACTTCTGGCATCATACATACCTGAGTCCTGTCTACTAGCCATCTGTGCAAATGGGATTCAGTGTGATTTTAAGTCTTTCTGAAAATGAAATTCAATTTCAAAGGAAGTACCACCGTTAAAAGAAGTGAAAAAAATAGAAGAAAACGGTGTTGATATGTTAAATAGTAATCCCTCTCCATTTAAATACCTCATTTCAATATGAAATTAACTAACAGCAGCTGCTATAATTTTTAAATTTTTAAAATTTTCATTTTCATTTATGTGTATGAGTGTTTTCCTGTGTGAGTTTATGTCTACCACAAGTCTGCAGGTACCCACAGAGGACAGATGTGGCTATTAGAACCCCTAGAACTTGAGTTACTACTGGTAGTTGTGAGCCACTTGATTTGGACTCTAGGAATCAAACATGGGCATTCTATAATAGTGTCAAGTGCCCTTTTCTTAAATTTTGTTTTTACTGAATTTTTGTGCATTTTATACAGAGTATCTCAAAGAATCTTAATAATCTTTATACCCCTGTCCCCACTGGCCCACTCCCACAATACCCCGACTGGCACTGTATACACTGTCACCTATATTAAGGCCCAATGTGTCAAGTCGGTGTCCCTAGACGTTCCCCAGTGCAAGTTCATCCACTGAGGTCTACTCAGTCTATCTAGAGTCTCTTGTTTTAGGAATATCATGTTCCCCAGTGCAAGTTCATCCACTGAGGTCTACTCAGTCTATCTAGAGTCCCTTGTTTTAGGAATATCAGCTCTTCTTCACCCAACAGTAATCAGCTGCCAATGTTTCCTCAGCTAAGATTGGGGTCTGTTCATTTCCCCAGTTCTACGCAGGGTTTTTGTCTGCCTGACTTTGCATGGGACTTGTGTATGCTGACACCATTGTCATAGAATCATATGTGCAGGGTCCCAGGACCTTGTAGGACTCTGTTTCCATATAGTCACGCACCTCCTCCCTGGCTTTTACAGTCTTTCCATCCCCTCTTCCGGGGACCATCACGTCAAGTGCTCTAAACCTCTGAGCCGTCTCTACAGTTCCAGTGACTATACTTCATATAAACCAGATATTTTCTTGTTGCTAGTTCACTTGTAAATCAGGAAAGTGCTGAGACTTGATGCATAGGTAGATCTGAGATCAAGAGTAAGGAACTGGAAATGTGAGTAGGAGCTCGGCTGTACATCTTTTCTTTCCCCAACTCAAGGAAAACTGTTCATCAGTTTATTTCTCTCTCTAAGAGAGCCGCATTGATTTCAAGTGCAAAAGGATGCTTCTTCTATTGTGCTGTAATTTCCTAAGCAAAACTTCAGCAGATGTAAACAGTTCCAACTGCACATGAATGATACTTCCACTGAATTATCTTAGAGAGTCTTTGAAAAAAAAACGTTGGTTTCCTATTATGTCATTTTAATACAGAAACTGAGAGGGCTAAAGACCAATCACCTTGGTTCTTGTTTATAAGGAAGGAAGAAACAAGTGAAATGTTTACAGACAACACTGACTGCCTAAATAAAACTTGCATTCATTTTAAAAATGAGATAATTTATAAAAACTTTTGTGAGAGGATTGAGAAGAGTCATAGCACAGGCTTGATAGAAGCCAGTAAACACTTCCATTTCTCTGGAATAATAAACGTTTTAATGAACCTAATTCTGACTTTTAAAACACATACTTTGATTTAGGGGGTATCTTATAACTAAAATGAATATCAATTCCAAAAAGAACAGCAGGAACCATATGTGATTGCACAGAGGAGTGTAAAATGAATATTTAATGTGCTGTCCATTTAGGGTGCTCTAAATATAATTACTGGCATTTGTCCAGATAAAGGAAAAGGAGTGCGGGAGGAAACTGTGCAGTGCTTATTTTAATTAGGCAAAATTATGTGGTTCAATAGAGCATGCCAGTCTGCATAATGAAAGAGAGACCCATGTTTACAGAACAGTTATTAGGGACAAAAATGTTGACAATATGCATGCCTGGAAACCACTTTTTTATCATCCGTTCATAATTTCCTACAGTTCCTTTAAGGTATAAATGCATATCAAGCAGGTGTAGAGAGCATAAAGAGTAGTACCCTGTGTATTCTCTATATCCAATAGGGTAAGAGTAATACTCCTAAGGAAAAGATAAAACATTGACCATAGCTGTTATTTTTTCTCATTACTCCTTCAATCTCCCTGTCTGACTCTATCAAATGCAAGCTAAATATGCATACATGTAAGCAGTATTTAAACGACACTTGTGTATATATATTTCTTTCAGTGTGTTCCTTAAAAGAACAAGAAAGATATTTTCTGGTAAAAAGCATTTGAACTTATAGCAGGTTACTTACAGTGTAAATTTCATTTTAAAGTAATAATCAGATTCATTTCCAGTGGCCCAAGGGAAGGTGCTTTTGAAAACATGTACAGCAGCTTTATGCTGTCCATTTTAAATCTGATTTCACATAATTTTTTAATATTACATTACCATGCATATGTTTCCTTTTCACATTTAAGAAAATATCATTCTGAAACGTTTTCAACAAGTTAAATCGAGGAAAAGGAAGTATCCATTTGAGTGCTTATCTGTTGAGTTTACCCATTTGAATGTTTTGTTCATAGTTTTCACTCTGTAATTTTGATTTCAGATGTAATTAAGTATAATTAATAATTTATAAAGGTAGATAGGTTGAGATATTATTAAAACTTAAGGAGAACACATTCATTTTTCTCAAAGTTATCTCATAAATCTCATTTTTAAGGAAACTAGTATATACAGAAACCAAATATTGTAAGTTGAAACCAATAATCCTGATAAAGTATAAACTTAAGGAAAACAGGCCAAAGAATATGAGGAAACGAAAGAGCTTATGGAACTAAAAAATGAAATAAAAACATACCTAAAAATTGAGCAAATTCCAAGACATTCAAGAGAACATATATTCAGAAGATAATTTTAAGAGAACCCTCGACTCAAAAGAAAAGTAAAGTAACCATTAAAGAAAATAGAAAACGCAACCTAAAATATAGGAATCTGGTAAAGAAAAACAAGTGAAAAGTTTAGGGAGAATTTGGGGAGAAACAGTGAAATGAGAGGCATCATGCCTGAGAGGCCCATCCCCGAGAAATGAGAACAGAATTATGGAACAGAATGAGTATCCAAACCCCTCAATGGCAAAACTTTCAAAACAGGAAAGAAGCTGTGAATCAACATATCAGAAAATTCCCCAAATACATAAGATAATTAACTCCGATTGAGCAATGGTAAATTCTTATAAAACCATTTCATTTCATTAATAAAGAAAAACAATTCCTTAAGAATTGGTAACAAGTTTTTATCGTTTTTACTATGGCTCCAGGGTCATTCTTCCCAGAGTAAATATTCAGCGTACTTCAATGCCAATAGCATGAAAGTGACTTTTCCTGTTTTCACCCAAAAAGCACTATTGAATGAACTGTGGTGGCTTTCATAATTATTTAAAGGATAGTGATGACATTTTCCATTAACATCTTAACACTTGTCAACATTTATTTCTTAATTTGTAACATGGCCAGTTGTATATTGATGAGGGTGTAAGATCTGCTGTCCTTGGGACCTCTGTCTAAGGATTTTAGTGCTGATACACCTCTGTTCTGTTTAAGATAGTGTCCAAGGTTATGACTAGCTACAGAGATAAGGAGAAATCAGGGAGTTCAGAAGGTTAAAGGAGCTGCATTTGATACTTTTTTAAATTGCTTTGACAAAGAGAACTTGAGGAAGGAAAAGATTGCTTTGGCTCACAGTTGGAGGATGCAGCGCATCATAGTGGGGAAGGCAGGGAGGGCCATGGAAGCATGATGTGTCTGGTCACACTGTGTTGACGGGAGGCTGAGAGATGTGAATACTGGTGCTCTGATGGCTTCTCCTTTGTTTTTATTTTTTCCTTTATGTTCCATTGAGGAGTCCAGGCACAGGGTAGTGCTGATCACATTCACAGGAGACCTTCTGTCTGCTTGAACTCTCTGGAAGCATCCTTACTAACATGCCCAGAGACTTGTCTCCTAGGTGCCTCTAAATCTTGTCAGGTTAACAATCAAGATTAACCGTCATAGATTAACAAACTACATTTTTGCCTTTTCCAAACATCAAAGCATTTTATATCTTCCATATATGCAATATTTAATATAAAAGTCATTCTTATTGAGCCAGCAGTTGGTCTCAATATTAGTTTGATTAAGCTGGACTTAGAAGCAAATGTTTATAATCTGAGTCCTGGGAAGGCTGAGGCAGGAGGATTGTGCTATCTGTCTATTCTGGGATACATAGTAAGATCCTGTATTAAGACAAAGCAAACAAAAACAAAACAAAGAAATAGAGAATACATATCAATTCTGATTTAACAGCAATGTAGAGTAGCTATTCAATAATAAACAAGTAACAGTAAACTATTCATCTGTTAAGTGTACTATGTATTTTTAAAACAACAGATAAAATGTAAAAGAGATAAAGCTAACTTAGAGTTTTAAGCATTGCAATTCTATTGCAACTTTGTATAGTATTTTATTGGTACATTTCTAAGTGCATAACTCAAATTAGATTATAAAAGAAAATAAATTTTATTTTTTAGAAAGATTATTAATATTTTCTATAAATGGAATTATTTTAAAATTATGATGTAATGCGAATTAGCACATTATTGCCCATGTTTCCAGAGAGCTTTGAAAATTCCATATCACTGTGTTCCTGTCCACCTACCTATTGAAACAAATAGTTTTGAAGCACATATGTATTATAATATATATGTCTACACACACACACATTACTCTCCCCCTACCGATTGAAACAAATAGTTTTGTATCACATATGTATTATAATATATATGTCTACACACACACACACACACACACACACACACACACACACCATGATGCACATATAGATCAAATGTCAGAAGTCTCTGAGAATGTTAATTTTGCATTGGAATAAAGTATTCATATGTTAGGAAAATGAACAGGTTAAAAATGTGACATTAACAAGCCATTTTACAAATGTGAACTAACCCAGTCCCTAAACTAGTACTATTTCACACTAACTTCTCTTTAACTGTTAAAAGTGCCAACTATTTTAATATCCTAAAATGCATTTAATATCTTAAAGTACATTTAAAATCCTGTGTTTTATTGAGGTCAGCTTTAATTTTAACTTATGGGAGTTCTGACAAGTTCTTATCAAGAATTGTACAAGCATTTCCTGGATTTTATTAAGTTTCCCTAGCGGGCCCATGAAAATCTGACCATTTTGATCCAGTTAATGCTTGGTCTCCCTGACCTCATAGGTATCTCTCCAAGAGATAAACTGGAAAGAGAGGCAGTGACCTTATCTTCTAACTGTTCAGATATTCCTATTACCTACATAATTGTGCAGATTGAGATAACGGATCCAAAAACTACACTCAATGGTAATCATAAAATAATTCTATATTTCACTCACTCAAACACTTTATTGTAGGTATTTTCTTCTCAGGTCTGAAGAAGTACTGAACAAATCACTGCAAGATGGTATTTCTATAATAACTCCATATATTTAAGTTCCCAGAGAAAAGAAGCTCTGTCTACCAGCCTAGCACAGCTTTGATTATTTCTGATACTACCTAATTATTGTGTGCCTGCACCATGGTGAATCACAATCATGTGAATGAATTTAAAAAGTTACTTTCTTTTTCTTTTGAAATCACATACATCCATAGTTTCATGTTTACTTAAAACATAACACAATAGGGTTGGGGATGCAGCTCCACTGCTACAGTGCATGCCTAGAGCGCAGGAACCACTGGGATTGCATCTCGGCACTGCGTGTATTGAGCATGAGGACACATACCTATAATCCTAGCACATGGGAGGTGAAGGATCAGAAAGTTCAAGCTCATCCTTCACTACATAACAAGTTTGAGTTTAGTCTCCCTAGGGCCACATGAGACCATAGAATGGCCAAGTAAGTAATGATTTTAAAATGTTTTGTCTTCATTTAGGAAAAAAAAAAACATCACAGTCTGTTCTATCTCTATGTGTGTTTTATCTTATCCTTAATCTAAGCATACATATTTATTTGATATTGGCTTTTTAAAATACATCGAACTACTGATTATTTTCATCATTGTTAATTTTTTTATTAATTTTAAATATTTTATTTATGATTTTTATTTTATTTTATGCATATGAGTATACTGTCTGCATGTATGTAAGTGCACCCATGTCATTCGATGCCTGAAGATGTTAGAAGAGAGCAACAGATCCCTGGAAGTGGAATTAAAGATGGTTGTCAGCTGTCATGTGGGTGCTGGAATTGAACCCAGGCCCTCTGCAAAAGCTACCAGTGCTCTTAACCACTGAGTCATATCTCCAGGACCCAATTTTTGTTACTTTTAAAACAATTTTATAGCCTCATTCCTGGGCATCAACAGAAGTGTGTAATCCTGCTATGCGATTCTTTGAACAGAATGTCAAAAACAATCCTGAACGATGGAAGAACTTCTGGACGCATTACCATCCTTGATCCCAAGTTACACTCCAGAAATATAGTGAGAAAAACAACGTACAGGCAAGAAGAACAGAAATGTTGATCAGTGGAACAGAATTAAGGATCCAGATTTAAATTTGCACATTTACAGTCATCTGGTTTTTTGACAGAGGAATAAAAAATCACACTGAAGAAAAGACAGAAGGTCCAACAGATGATGCTGGTTAAGTTAGATAAGGCCATATAGAAGAGTGAAACCAGATCCCTATCACTCATCATGCACAAAGCTCAACTCCAAATGGATCAACGACCTCAGCCTGTTACCCTGAATTATATAGAGGAGAAAGTAGGGAAGACAATTGGGATTTAGAGGCACGAGAATCAGCTTTCTGAATAAGATTCCTATGGCACAACCATTAGGTCCAACGACTGACAAGTGGGAGCACATGAAACTAAAAAGTTTCTGTATTTCAAATTATATCATCTGAGTGAAGAAGCAACCTTTATTCAAGAATGGGAAAAAATTTACCAGATATATCTCTGACAGTGGACTGATATCTAGATTATACAAAGAACTCAACAAACTAAATATCAAAGAACTAAATAAATAAAATAGTGGGACATGGAGATGAGCTAGGAGTTCTCAAAACATGAAACACAAATGGCTGAAAAATATTTTCTTTTAATTTCAACATATTTAGTCATAAGGAAATGCAAATTAAAACCACTTTGAGATTTCATCTTAACCCACTCAGAGTGGTAAAAATCCCCCAAACAAACAACTATGCTGGTAAAGATGGGGAGAAAGCAGAGCATGTATCCACTGCTGGTGAAAGTGAAGGCTTATAACCAATATGGAAATCAGTGTGGAAATTCCTCAAAAAACTCAAAATTGATCTGCCGTATGACCCAGTCATAAAATCTTGGGCATATGCACAAAAGACCCTACCACAGAAATACTTGCTCATCCATGTTCATTTCTGCCCTTTGCATAGTAGCCAGAAATTGGAAGAAACCTAGATGTCCATCAACTGATAAAAAGGTAATATATGTTTGATACACATACACAATACAGAATTTTTCAGCTCTTAAGAAATAAAAGTGTAAAATTCTCAGGTAAATGGATGGAGCTAGAAACAATCATCCTGAATGAGATAACCAGGACAGAAAGAGACATACCACATGTTTTCTTTCATAGCTGAACGTTAGCATTGAAGTCTTAGATATGCATGTTTCAATTTCAAAATTTAGAGAGCTCAAGAAACCAATAAACAGCCATGGGGTGGTGAGGAAGAGCTCCTAGGAGTGGTGGGAGAACTCAGTGCTATGAAAGAGAAAAATACATTAGAGCAAGAAGGGGAGCAGGACACAGGAGAGTACCGAGAAGGATACGTAACACTAAAGGCCGTTAGAAAAAGCCATATGGAAACCTACAACTATAGGAGCTTCTTAATGTATATTTAAACACATTTGGAAAAAGAGATTAAAAGGAGTTACCATAGAACAGGGGGACTTTGCCCCTCCTATGTATCAGAGGCTAATGAAAAATAAAACCTCAATGCCAGGGATGGACTCCCTTTTTAGATGCTGTTGACCAGGGGTCCCATACACTCTCAAGCAATACTGGCCATTGCCCCTCACCTTGGCAACCCACCAGAACTGGGTGGTAAGACCCTATTGCTGAAAACACTACATATATGATCTATGGAATGAACACAGAAGAATTAAGCTGGTGCTGACTTCAAAGTCTCATTTCCATAGCTAGCATTTAGTCTTGAATGTGGTATACATGCTAATGGAAGGAAAAAAATAATCATCAATCTTATCCAACTGTGAATACTGTGAACTACAGAAACAACTGGCCTGGTAAGATATTTCTGCTGGTGCAATAGTGCATGAATATTATGGGAGTAACCAACCACTTTTTAATTGGCTTTAAAGTTTGCTTCATAACATAGAGCCCATACCTGACACTGATATCAGGCTTAGGAACCTGAGGCTAGGCAGGCCACAGCACCTAGTGGGGAATCTAATACTAGATTTTTGCCAAGTACTTATCATATAAAAATAACTCCTAGTGAATTACTATTATACCTATAGATTAATGCATCTCTCAACTCTCCCCACAGAAGTTTCCTTATGCAGAATATGGTGATTAAAATGGAAACCCACAACTGCCCCTTGTACAAAGAACAAGAGGTTTCAGATTGCTTATCCCTGAATAGGTCACATATATCAAGCATCTGTCTCCCAAATCTCAGGGATCATTGTGGAAGAGGGGGTAGAAGGATTATAAAAGCCAGAGGTGTTGAATGACCCTAAGGAAAAAGTTTTCCAGTCAGCTAATCAGTAACTCATGAAAACACAGCAATGGTGACAGCATATACAAGTCTCGGAAGCTCAAACCAGACAAAAATCCCAGCATAGACATGAAGAACTGAATAAGGAACTCCAAAGCCACCTAGGAAATTGTGGCAACTTATGGCTGTTGGAAAGGGTAGAGTCAGTCTCTTTCAAAGATGGGAGTCTTGGTAGGTTAACCAGGGTCCTACGGATGGACTCACACCAAAGGACATTTAGAGATACAAATTCAACTCTATAGGCCTTATTCTATATAAAAAATAGAGTATATTAAATTGGGTTGGGGATAATAAGGGATAGGAAAAGGGATCTAAATACCATCAAAAAATATATTGTATGAAACTTACAAAAATTAGGAAAAACAAGAACATAAATAAAATATCAAAATAAAAGCAAAATAGCATGATCTATTCTATTTCTATGAATCTTTTTTATCCTCAAAGCCAAGAATATATACTTCCTTCATAAAGACTTTTTAAAAGATTTTATTTATTTATTTTATATATGAGTATAGACCTGTATATATGCAAGTGCACTCATCATGAAATGCCCATCGTGGTGAGAAGAGGCCATTGGATTCCCCTTGAATTGGAGTTATGAACAGTTGCTAGCTGCCTGGTCCTCTGTAAGACCAGCCAGCAATTTTAAATGCTGAGTCAACTTTCCAGTCCCTGATACCGACTTTTAAAATGTATTGAGCTATTGATGATTGCCATCCTTGTTAATTTTTGTCATTAACTTCAAAACAATTTTATACCCTCTCATTTCTGGGCAACAACAGAAGTAGGTGACTAGAGGTGCTTCTCTAATAATCCTGCTATGTGATTCTTTGGACTGGACTCTGCTGCTAGTTTTCCCTAACTGCTTTTATCTGATTTCTCCCCTCACGCTGAGGGTGGCTACTGCTGAGAGAGGAAATGCTTAGCAGTGACTCCCAAGGCAGATTTTGCCAGCAGCATGCTAACAGTTTCAGCAGGTGGGTTAGCTGGCTGCACTCCTGAATCTGCATGCTAACTATTGGCTGGTTTTTAAGGAGGTGGCCCAAATTCAGGAAGAGACTCTTTCCACATGACATTGAGGGAAAGTGCTAACAGACTTCAGATGCCCTGCTTCAGTGTACAGGAAGATGAAAGATCTTATCCAATGAGCAATATGAGGAGCCAAAGACTTCAGCCCAGCCTTTGACTCCTGCCGTTCTGTGTGCTGTCCTTAACATTTGCTTCTTGACCTGACTGGGGGCAGACCCAGAGAGGAAGTGCTGGCCAGTTCAGCAGTTCAGTGGGTCTGCCCTCCTCCAAAATCCCCTCTGGGAGAGGCATCTATGCACCAGCTCTATGAACAAGAGCCTTTTCATAACCTCAATTACCAGAGGGTCAACATGCCACCGTGTGTTTTCTAGTGGCCTTGGACTGCCTAGCAGGAGCTGGGCCTCAGAGTGGCTCTGGGACCCGTTGAAACTACAGGGAGTGCCTGTCCCTTTCCTGTCAGCAGCCTGAGAGAGTATTTTCTGATAATTAGCTTTTTTGAGCTACCAGACCCAGGACCTGACTCTTGAACAAATAAAGCCTTGTGGAGATTAAACCCCTATTAGTAATTCATGAGAAATTTCTGAGGAGTTTGTTTGAGTGGTTTTGATACAACAGAAAATTAATTTCCAGACTCAAAGATGTCAGTTGTTTTGGCTTTATTCGTGTATTTTAATTTTTAAAGGCATATTACAGTTTTAAATTTCCGTATTTATGCCTCTGAGACAGAGGCATAAAAATTGACAATTGCCCTGATGCTGATAGCATTCTCTCTATGGACTGAGAATGCTTTTGGATCTCCAGAGGTCAAAATGGGCATTGAGAGGGCATTAGGATAAAACTAAGCAAGTGATTCAATTAGAGTAAAAACGATGCCTGGCTTGGTAAATCCCATGTTAGAATCTTTGAGTCAGGAGTGAAGACAAAACCAAATGGTTTAAGTAAAAGTCTCATAAGGACCCTTATTAGGGAGCTAAATGGGTTGTAGTCACATCCACTTGAATGTTTATAATATGTTGTAAACATATACCCTTTGTGCATTAGGAAAGTTGCTTTTGATCTCTCCTGAGAACCACAAGACCTTACCAACAATCGCTTTAGTTTGACAGGTTTGTCTCTCTCTCTCTCTTTTTTTTTTTTGTTTGAGAAAATCCATGTAAATACACAGAGACTCATGAACTGTTATTTAGAGATAATTTATATCATTTAATGATAATTTATTCTGAGAAAAAGGAGGAATTTATCCTAGGGTAGAGTAAGGATTTAAATATATTTTCTGTTTTTTTTTATCTTTTTGACACAGGGTCTCCCTGTAGCTCCAACTGGCCTGGAACTCGCTATGTAGATCAAGCTGGCCTTGAATTCCCAGAGATCTGCCTGTCTCTGCCTCCCAAATACTGGTATTAAACGCGTGTGTCAATGCACCAGGCTTAAATATATTTTCTAATGACATTGTGACTCATAGGTACATGTGTGTCAAAGTTGTACAATTATTTAGCAACATTTAATTGCTAAGTGCAGAATTTTTATTCCAGTAGCACATACATAAAATATTGATCTCCTCTTGATTTTACCATGCCAGCTTTTGCACACAGCAATATTAAGATACTTCTTTCATTACCAATTCTCAGTGTTTTCTGTTGCTTTTCCAGTCTGCTCTGTATTTTCTCTTATTTTCTCAGTTATTTCCCAGGGTTGACAGATGCTGCATGGATTGGGCTGGTATACACACAGCATACCTCTATGCCACGTCCTGTCCCTTATGCTTTGAACCGTGCCTAACACATACAGGCACACAGTATTTGCCATATGAATGGATAGATAACCTCTGTGTAAAACACACAAAGTAAAAGAAATGGTTACAGTTACTGTATGAGGTAGTAAAAAGCTGAGGTGTTCTTGGAAGTATTTGGAAAATTTACAATAATATGAGTGTCTATAACCCCATAATTCCATGGGATTAGCAGTGTAGGATTCCATGATCTATCATTCTAGACTTGC
>NW_008357493.1:4345968-4346072 GCF_000622305.1 Nannospalax galili | reverse complement strand
ACCTTTCCATAAATTGATTCCACTGGATACCAGATAGATGACAGATAGGCAGACAGAGAGCTAAAGATAGATACAGACTGATTGACTAGGAGAGTCTCATTATG
>NW_008357493.1:4339392-4341106 GCF_000622305.1 Nannospalax galili | reverse complement strand
TTTTTTTTTATCTTTTTGACACAGGGTCTCCCTGTAGCTCCAACTGGCCTGGAACTCGCTATGTAGATCAAGCTGGCCTTGAATTCCCAGAGATCTGCCTGTCTCTGCCTCCCAAATACTGGTATTAAACGCGTGTGTCAATGCACCAGGCTTAAATATATTTTCTAATGACATTGTGACTCATAGGTACATGTGTGTCAAAGTTGTACAATTATTTAGCAACATTTAATTGCTAAGTGCAGAATTTTTATTCCAGTAGCACATACATAAAATATTGATCTCCTCTTGATTTTACCATGCCAGCTTTTGCACACAGCAATATTAAGATACTTCTTTCATTACCAATTCTCAGTGTTTTCTGTTGCTTTTCCAGTCTGCTCTGTATTTTCTCTTATTTTCTCAGTTATTTCCCAGGGTTGACAGATGCTGCATGGATTGGGCTGGTATACACACAGCATACCTCTATGCCACGTCCTGTCCCTTATGCTTTGAACCATGCCTAACACATACAGGCACACAGTATTTGCCATATGAATGGATAGATAACCTCTGTGTAAAACACACAAAGTAAAAGAAATGGTTACAGTTACTGTATGAGGTAGTAAAAAGCTGAGGTGTTCTTGGAAGTATTTGGAAAATTTACAATAATATGAGTGTCTATAACCCCATAATTCCATGGGATTAGCAGTGTAGGATTCCATGATCTATCATTCTAGACTTGCAGTGATCTAATTAAATACTTGAAAAATATACCTGCTGATACAAGAATATTTGTGTAAGAACAAAGTTTTACTTACCAGTTACCTGCATCAATACAGTATGAGAAAAAATGCATGTGTGGATGAGTGTGAGATCAATCTTGTCAAATAAATGAACTTTAATCTTAAGAGTACATCTCATAATAAAATTTCTCTTTGACAGAGACACACTGATTACCTTTCCATAAATTGATTCCACTGGATACCAGATAGATGACAGATAGGCAAACAGAGAGCTAAAGATAGATACAGACTGATTGACTAGGGAGAGTCTCATTATATAAATTCCTGATCCTCCTGCTGCAATCTCAGAAATGCTAAGATTGTAGGCATATGCCACCAAACCTGGTTTCAACATATGCCATTTGTATGTTGAAGACAAACAAGTATTATTGATAATTTTCCTCATACAAGTCACTGTCATATGGATTACTTAGTGTAATCTTCACAACTATCCATGAGGGATGAATTGAGAAAACTTTATTAATCAAATGATGAAAGATACTCATAATCTTAGAGAAAAATATGATAGAAAGACAGATGATACATAGATGATAGATGGTAGAGTATCTAGAGAGAGAAGAGGATGTGCTATAGAGAAATAGTAAAGAAAGATAAACAAGAGATCAATACGTAGCTATAAAGATACACACTCATAAAAATTACATACAGTAAAATTGGTGCCACAGAGCAATAGAGGGGAGATAACAGTGAGAACAGACACACAAAAAGTTAACAGAAAGTGGAGGTTGGAGGATGAAGTATGGGTGGAAGAAGAAGAATTGAGAATGGTGGATGATGATATATGATTGATAGATAGGTGATAGGTAGATAGATGACAGACAATAGATAGATAGATGATAGATGATAGGTAGATGATAGATAGATAGATAGATAGATAGATGAGAGAGAGAGAGAGAGAGAGAGAGAGAGAGCACTGAATAAAAAATGTAATG
>NW_008357493.1:4330388-4339327 GCF_000622305.1 Nannospalax galili | reverse complement strand
TAGATAGATAGATAGATGATAGATAGATAGATAGATAGATAGATAGATAGATAGGTAGATAGATAGATGATAGATGGATGGATGGATAGATAGCTAGATAGATAGATGATAGATGATACATGATGATAGATAGATACACAGATAGATGATAGATAGATGATAGATAGATAAAGATGATTGATAGATAGATAGATGATAGATAGATAGATAGATAGCTAATAGATGGATGGATGGATAGATAGATAGATGATAGACAGATGATAGATGATGATAGATAGATAGATGATAGATGATACATGATGATAGATAGATAGATACACAGATAGATGATAGATAGATGATAGATAGATAGAGATGATTGATAGATAGATAGATGATAGATAGATAGATAGATAATAGATGGGGATAGATGATGATAGATAGATGATGATAGATACAAATAGATGGTAGACGATGATAGATAGATGGATATATAGATGACAGATGATAGATAGATAGATAGATAGATAGATAGATAGATAGATGATAGATAATGGAGAGATAGATAGCTAGCAAGATAGATGATAGATAATAGAGAGATAGATGATAGATAGATGATAGATGAATAGATGATATATTGCTACATTTTTTTTTATCACCAGTTTTTTGAGACAGGGTTTTCCTGTGCAGTATAAGGAGGCCTTGGACTCCTGTTCGATAGATAGATAGATAGATAGATAGATAGATAGATAGGTGGATAGATAGATAGATGATAGAGTTAATAGTGCAAAAAGAATGGAAATGAAGATGAAAAAATGAATGATGTAAGAGAGTTGAAAAAGAGCAGATATAAATAGGGGCGTTAGATACTAGATGAAAATGTAGTTAGACAAAGTAATAAAATAAGGAAGAGAAGCAGTGTTTGGAGAAAATTTCCTCACAGATCTTGTGTCTGTTTGAATATTTACACCAAAGGAATAAAGGATGACCTAAACTTGTGGTGAGTGATATAAACTGAGATACTGAGTGTAGTGTAAACTGGCCCACTCTTGTGATATACTGCAGGAGATTTCTGGTCAAGTTCCTTGGAGATTAAGAGGGAAGAAGCAATGGAGATCCACCTAGAATTACTGAGGCTCACCATCTTCTCTATTTCCACAGATAATGTAGAAGCACCATCAAGGGTCTGTCACCTCCTTTGCAGGTACAGCTCAAGATCCTTCACTGTATTCGTCAGTTTTCTGTTGCTGTGATAAAACACTGGCCAAAGAAACTTATAGAAAGAAACATTTATTTGAGCTTACAGTTCCAGGTTCCAGAGGGATTACAGTTTGTCGTGGTGGGTAGACATCATGAGGTGGCCAGAGCAAGAGTAGAAGCCTAAGCATGGTCACATCTTCAAGCAGGAACAGGGAACAGAGGATGCCTGGAACTACAGCAAGGCTTAAGAAGTCTCTAAGCCCATTCTCAATTCCTCCAGCAAGACCACATCTTTTAAGATCTCCCAAAACAGAACCACCAACTGGGGACAAAATGACCAAATACTTGGAGCCTAGGGAAACCATTCTCATTCAAACCCCCACAATGACTTTACTTATAAAAATGCTTTGAGACCCACCTTATCACCTTCATGGTCAGATAGGAAAACTAAAGTGTCTTCAGAGTAGATACTACAACTAGTCTATGACTCAATTTAAAAATAAATCCTAAATGAATCTTTTAATCAAGACTGAGCTCTTAACAAGCATGGCATTATGAAGCCTCATGTCAATTGCAACTTACTTAAGAAAATATTGTATCTGTGTTAGTGATTGAAAAACAGTGCATTTATTTTTGTCAGTCCAGGACTGACTGTTGTTCAGCTTGATTCTGTGCTCAGGGTACCACTAAGCTACAGTTATGATCTTACCTGAAGCCCCTATCCTCTTCCCAGGGTCACAGACAGTGACAGAATTCATTTCCTGGTGGTTTGGGGATTACAACCCTCACCTTCCAAAGGCTGTCCACAGTAACCTGCCACAGTGCCCGCTCCATATTTCTTCTATACATCCATCAAACATGTTGCATTTCTTGATTCTTGAAGAATTGGCTTGCTAAGTAATACTCATTCAATGTTATTCCTTCTAGACTGACATAAAGTCACCTCATCTAAGAATTTAGGTCTAGCTACAAAATTCTTTCCTCTTTGCCATAAATGAATATATGGTCAGGAGAGTAACATGTCAACCCATATTTGGTATGAAAATTGAAGTAAGCAAGTTAGAACTTCTATTGGTTCTCAATGGGAAAGATTATATAGGACCTGAAACTTTGGGAACTCCCCTGGAATTCTACCTTGGACAAAGTATGCAATAATAAATATTTTAAGGCTTAATTTATATCAGGCTCTATCCAACTTGAAAAGCCTCTTCTTATTTCTCAGAATCATTGGAGTTCATGAAATTGCAGTTTCAACATTAGAATAGTAAGAAGTATAACTAGGTCTTTAAATTTCTGTATTTAATAGCTCTTATGAAAACATCTGTGATTTTCAGATGTCAACAAATGAACTGTTTCTCTTTATGATCCTTGTTCTAGTAGTCAAAGTAGTCAAAGCAAAATAGTTGTCTCAGAACAGAGGAAAGATACAGCCATTTTGCATAAATGTAAGCCTGTTTCAGCTCTTATACCTCAATTATAGCCCTCAAAATGTGGGAAAGATCAGCTATTTCATCTAAATTCTTTCTACTCAAAGAATGCACCTCAGATCCTCTGAATTTCCTAGAAGTTCTCAAATACAGGATATCAACTTTGGGACTCCTTGTGATCCAGCATTTTTAAATACTAAGAGGTTTGTGTGCATATAAGTGTTTGAAATTCACCCAGGAAAAAATGCATTGTATTTATACATTTGTTTCTTTCTACTCAAAGAATGCACCTCAGATCCTCTGAATTTCCTAGAAGTTTGTGTGCATATAAGTGTTTGAAAGTCACCCAGGAAAAATTGCATTGTATTTATACATTTTCTTGTGCATATCTGACATTGGATATTATTTCCCTTAATTTTTTGTTTTGAAAAGCAATATCTAGCAAAGCCTTCCAAATTCCTTTCAAATACTTAATCACATCTGAATGAAGGTACTTATCATATTTGCAACTGGAGAGGTAAGGCAGATCAATGATTATACCTTTGTTTCTCTTTTTCTCTAATCCTCCTATTTTGATCAGCACACACTTAGATCTGCTAAAATCTCGTCTTTCTATATGATAGAAAACAGATGAAATTTTCATGAAGCAATAAAATCAAATGGAAATGCTCTCTTAGCTAATAGATGAGATGAATATAGAGATAGTTCAGTCTGCTAAACTAGTCTTTTTAAATTTCATTCCCCATTAGCAGGGACACAAAAATTTAGAAAAGGGTAGTATAATACCAGCTCCTTCTCATTCCTAGGGAGCCTACACTTAACAGTGATCAGAAAAACCTATTTGTCATCTGTAATGTGGTACACTGTAATTATTTGAAATCAAATTTTATAGACGTTTCTTGCACTAAGAAATTCCTCCAAAATAATAGAAATATTGTATTCTATAATAAACATATGATAGAGTCAATATTTGGCTCTATAACCATTAAGTTCGATTTAAAATTTTGAGAAGTAAGATGGAGAGAGCTTACACTATCTAAAACAGTTCTTTCTATATTTGAAGTTGTCAAA
Source organism: Nannospalax galili (assembly GCF_000622305.1). Classification (NCBI taxonomy): domain Eukaryota; kingdom Metazoa; phylum Chordata; class Mammalia; order Rodentia; family Spalacidae; genus Nannospalax; species Nannospalax galili. Next base: position 4,335,650 of record NW_008357493.1, on the reverse strand, counting down.
GAAATGATGATTTTGCTGTAGTATTTTCACAATAAATTATATTTAAATCAGTAAGAAGTTCAATATAATCATTATATTTTCATTTTTGTGAAAGGCAAATTTGCTCAAAATCAACTGTTCTCTGTGAAAAACTGACTTAGTGTCATCAGTCATTGCTCACTTGTTTGAAGATAACGCTGATCAGAGTGGTTTGGAATGAAAGCTCCACCCCACAGATTGACTGCACCCTTGAGCCAATTGCCCGAACTACTTCAGCCTCGGTTTCATAAGTTAAAATATTAGTAAATCCTTACCTAATTAGGATGATAAAATGGGTATTCTATGCAAAGTAATTGATGCAATAATTAGCAAGTATAAATGCTCAATAAAAGAGCTATTACCATTGCTATAGACTGGTGAATGTACATCATAAAAACTTTATTTTGGGGCTGAGTAGATGGCTCAGTCAGGAAGTACTTCCCATACAAACATGAGGACCTGAGTTTTACTTCCCCAGAATTCATGTAAAGTGCCTGACACAGTGGTCTTATGCCTGTGCTACCAGTGTTGGGGAGGCAGAGGCAGAAGGACTTTTAGAGTTTACTGGTCAGTTAGTGAAGCCCAATCAGTGAACTTAAGGTTCATTGACAGACTCTCTCAAAAGTTAATGTGGCTGCTTCCCTGGTAAGGGTGGTAGCATGATTACGAAAGCAAAGCATTTTATCAAGGCAAGGCTCATCTATTGCACTCCAGGTGTGCTGATCCCTGAAACTTCCCAAAATGGTAGAAACTTGACCATGTAATTAGTGGTACTGGGGAACTGCATTACCACTTTCCCTTTACATAATGTACTTTTAAAACTTAGTGTAGAGAAGACCTGATGTTGGTCTCTGGCCTTTACACATGTACCTACACACACACACACACACACACACACATATGCACATACACAAAAACATTATCTTCAGTTACTCTGAAAATGTCTAACACATTTAACTACCTGAGTAGCTAGAGCTCTCTTTTTTGTTTGTTTGTTTGGTTTCTTGAGACAGGGTCACCCAGTAGCTCCTTCTGACTTGAACTCATTATGTAGAATAGGCTGGCCTCAATCTTACTGAGATCCATCTACCTATGCCACAGGTGTGCTGGTGTTAAAGGTATGCTGTCATAGCTATCCAGGCTGAGCTCTTAGTTTTTCATCAAGATCTGTGATGATAACTCAGACCAAGGCTGTGGTGCATATTATCAAAGGTCCTGACATCAGCACAATAGTTTCCAGCTGTCTAATGCTATTCTCACATGTTGTTATTGGCTAAAATAGAAAGTTTCATCTGGGCAGTTATCTTAGTTCAGAAAACAACTGTTCTCCTATTTCATTGTTTCAAGAGTACTTAAAAACATTGACAAATACAATAAAAATATTAAGACATTTAGTTGTTTAGTTAGTAATAAACAATCATTGCCAGGAATAAGTTAGAAAAATTAAATATGATTTCACAAATGATTTTACCAGTGTTCTACATAAAATATAGAAACAAAACCTGAATTTTCAAAGTTTTCCTTTAATACGCCTTTGCCAAATGTTGATCTGCTTTGAAAAGTGATTTTTATGTAAACCAAAACATTAGCATTACACTAAATTTCAGGGACATGTGATTGAAGCTCAGCTATCATCAGAAGGTGCAATCAACACATGTAAAAATATGGACAACGCATGATGGATGATATGATTTGGATATGAAGTGCTCTCCCCAAAGGCTCCTACGTTGAAGACATGATTTCCTACCCATGGATTCACTCACAGAGAGTTGTTGGGATTATGAGGACTCTGAACTAATGAACACATTAACATAGTGATTGATTCATAATTGAATGGCTTATTGGGAGATGATAGAAACTTTAGTAGGTGGTACTTAGGTGGAGGAAGTAAATGACTGAGAGCAACATTTTGGGGGGGCGGTCTATGTTGACCTGGGAACACTTCAGTATCCTCTACTCTCTTTCTCTTAGTTTTTTACACACCTCCTTATCTCTCCTTCTTGGATCCTATGTGGTGAGCAATTTTATTCTATACCCATTTCTTTTATGTTCTACCATCCCATGACACAGAAAAAATAAAGCCAGCCACCATATATGGAAACCTCTGAAACATGAGCCAAGCTGAGCTCTCTGTCTGATAGGCTGATTCTATCAAGTGTTGAGTTACAGCAATGAAATGTCTGTCTGTCGTATTAGAACATATTAAAGACACTCATTTTCATAAACTACAACATTGTCAAGTTTTATACAGTATATAGAAATCTCTGTGAAAAATGGAAGAGAATTGTGAATGGAAAGTAAATGGTTTTAGAAGGTAGCATTTGTTCACTCATATATTCAATGATTGAAGTATACATGGAGGTCACTTCTCATTGCACAGGAAGACCTTTCCAGTTATAGAAGAAGATCTGGCTTGTTTGTGAAGACTAGAGTATAAACTATGAACAGAAAAAGAAGGATTTAACCATTTTGCTCTTGATCGTGAGGGAGACAATTCTGAATAGAGGAGGAAGTGTCTTGAAAAATTGTGTTGGACAGCGTACTTCTACTTTATTGACTACCCATTTTTAGAGATTCTAATAGCAAGGGTTCCATAGAAAGAATGATATCAGCTATGTGTTGCAGGGAGCTGTGCTGCAAACAGATGTCAAATTCAATTGCGCTTAATCTATCTGAAGAAATGCAGAACTATGGCTACCTGCTGGAAACCGTTGGCTTTGCAGAATCATGATTACCTGAAGATGCAGCTCATGTATCATCTTTGCCAAGCAGGAGTATTTCCAGTGCAGAGAAGGAAGAGGACTCAGACCACAAGAAAGCCTGAGGTCCAGTCATACCTGAGCTCCATTCTTCTTAGTCAGTCTGGTTTATATCTTTGGCACAGTGAGGGATATCACAGCATTGTTGTGCTCTTACTCTAATTGGATTTTGTTAAGTGATTTTCTGGTTTTTATAATAAAGACTTCTGACTGGCACCAAAATGTAGAGCGAAACCAAATCATGGGGATTCATAAAAGCCAAGCAGAGAGTGTGTTTAAGCATGATAGAGAATGACACCATCAAAGCTTCACATGATCTGAAAACTGAAGTGATCAAAGTAGCTTTAAAAAAGAGGAATCTGGCAGCCATATTCAGGACTGATTATAGGATACTAGAGTCATATAAGCCAACACAATGGTTTGCTGAGTTTGTGAATAATCCGATGCGCTAACAAAACTGATATGTACTGTTGCATAAATGACTGCCACATATGTTTTATTACTCTATGTGCTTACTAAGTACTTTATGTATTAATATATTATATTGTCACAATATTTCAAAATAGGTGGTTACCAATTTACTTTAGAAGAATTAGATACATATAAGAACCAACATCTGAATGAGTTCTTCAGCTGGAATTAGATTTCAGTTCTCGCATCCTGATGCTTTTTTTCTCCAACATTTTGGATAACAAGGTATCATTTCATCATATATCTATCTTACATGGCAAATGTTAATAATCCTGGTTCCCTGAGAAGTCCATGCCAACCACAATATAATTTCATAGGAACATTACCAAATTATCTTGTGAAAGTTTTTTCAGTCATTTAAATCAGATAACAGAGTGGTTTAAAATAATTATCTCAAAGAACTTCAAGTGCAATTATCATTTCTGATTATCACATCTCCTAAGTCAAGTAGCATTTATACATATCTCAAAAGGTTTCTTAAGTAATCACCAAGACCCCAAAGTGAGACCAACGCTGTAGAACAACAGGCTAACAGGCTGATTCATTGAGAATTCCAGTTCTGGAGAAGACAAAAATCTGAATCAGTTCAATTTAACTGACTTCAGAAGAGACATTTAAGAAAGGAGTGTGATAGGTGAGTCTCAGAATTTCCTAAGATGGTGGAAAATGTCACTAGAATACAGAAATGAAAGGAGTCTGGAGTATAACGTGGGTGGGGTTGGGGACATGGGTCCAGGCATACTAAAAGGGGAGAAGATAAGAACAGTGAGTGCATAGAGGCCAGAGGGCTGGTTACACCATGCTCCCCTATACACTGAACTGACAGGATGTCATCCCAGCAAAGCAGGAATATTGTAGCTGAGACCAAATGCCAGAAGGAGGCAGCAGGATAAATCAACATGAAAACCATCTTTGGATAGGAAATTGGTAGGAGGGAGCAAAGTAACACTACACCATCTTTTCCTAAACTACAGGAGCTATCATTTTATCAACATTAGATGTAGTCTCTTTAGAAAGTCCTAGATGAGAAAACATGCACACGTGTTTTCTATTTGCCCACACATATTCACACAGGGGCTGCTAAAAGTTTTCCTTCATAAGGGACATCCCCACACTGTGAGTCTGGCCACCATCTGAAACTGAATATTTTCGTGATCCTACCCCTACCCCATCAAGAGCAGGCAGCAGGTCATTCAAAAGACTGTAGGCTAAACCCAGGCCCAGTGGCACACCTATAATCCCAGGCCTTGGAAGGCAAAAGCAGAATGACCATAAGCTCGATTCTGGTATCAGTTATATAGAGAGTTAGATACCAGCTATGTTGGTGCCTTGTCTCAGAAAACAAAACAAGAATGCAATTATAGAAAAAAAAAAGTAATGTTAAATCTCTGATGTACATATGGCATTAAAGGAAAGCACGCATCAATGAGCTGTACCTGATGAGCACAGTGAGCAGAACCGATAGACTATACATTGTGAAAGAGGTAAATATTGTTAATTAATGGTATTTGATGCTGAAACTATAAAATGAGAGGAAATATTCTTTAAGAAGCAACAGAAGATTTTACTGTTACTTGAAATAAAGTACTCAGTAGATAGGATGGATAAGGTTTCAAAACGGGAATAGTTATCAAATAAGAAAGGTATAAAAGCATAGGGGAAGAGTCCTAGAAAACACATGAGGAACAAAATTGAATTCTAAGGAGGTGGAGTGGACAAAGAAAGTGTTTTAGCATCAGTGGAGAAATCCCAGAACTTAAGACACTAAAACTCATAGAAGTGCACATTTTGAAATATTAGTCACTGAAGCAAACCTCTTATGTAATCATCAATTGGAAACTCAGACTCTATGAGCTCATAGCATTGCATATGCAAGGAAACATGAAAATACGTTTCATCACACTCAAATGAATTTTAAAATATTAGTAACAGCTGGCCATGGTGGCACACGCCTTTAATTCCAGCACTTGGGAGGCAGAGGCGGGCAGATCTTTGTGAGTTCAAGGCCAGCCTG
>NW_008357493.1:4329534-4330339 GCF_000622305.1 Nannospalax galili | reverse complement strand
TGTGCCTGTGTGATGATGTGAGAGCTTAGCTTCTGCTGCTCCTGCTCCAGCCACCTCCAGCCACCATGCCTCTCTGCCACGACGGACTGTAATTCCCCTGGAACCGTAAGCTCAAATAAACTCTTCCTTCTATAAGTTGCTCAGGTCAGTGTTTCTTCACAGCAACAGAAAAGTGACTAATACACTGTTCCTGCAGTAGACCTGGGTTCAAATCCCAGCACCCACATGGCAGCTAACAATTGTCCATAACTCCAGCTCTAGGGGGTCTGACAGCCTCTTCTGTCCTCCGTGGGCATTGCACAACATGGGTGCACTTATATGCATACAGGCAATACACTCATACCATGCACACAAAAATAATAAACAAAATATTTTTTTTAAAAAAAAGTAAAACGAAGATGAATTTCAGCATAAAACAATCAATACTTGAAAGGCTAAAGGAAAAACTTCACAAGTTCATGGCCGATCTGGGCTGCACAGCTAGAACTTGTTTCAAAAAAACAAAACAAAACAAAACCCAAAACCAAACAAAAAAATAGATAGCAAAACAAAACCAAAACAACTTTGAAATAAAGGACAGTATTCAGAATATACAAAAGGGAACTATACTAAGGAGGGTCCCCAGTGTTGAATGCATCACTTGGTAGTCACACGTCACTTTGAAACGAAAGCTAATCCTCTGTTACCAAGTTTGATGTCACGGGGACAAATACCTGAGAGAAACAACTAAAAGTGAGGGATTTTTAAATTTAGGATCCACTGGATCCTTTGCATCAAGCCTTAGGAAGTAGGAGGTATGCAGTGG
>NW_008357493.1:4326684-4327781 GCF_000622305.1 Nannospalax galili | reverse complement strand
CCTCTGACTCTCGCACCTCCCTCCCATCTTGGTTCCAGCGCTGTTTTCTTTAACTATGCCAATTAATAGTGTAACCAGCATTCTAATGCCCTCTACCCTGCTCTATTTTGTCATCTTTCCCAAAATACTCAATACTACTGACTTCAAGCTGGCCATGGTGGCACACGCCTTTAATTCCAGCACTTGGGAGGCAGAGGCAGGCAGATCTTTGTGAGTTCAAGGCCAGCCTGGTCTACAAAGTGAGTTCCAGGACAGCTGGGGCTACAGGGAGACCCTGTCTCAAAAAGACTAAAAGAAAAAATATTCGTAACAAAGAAACAACCTGTCAGAAAGGAAAATCAGACTGCACAGGTACAGGCAGTCAAATTGGCACTGACCTTGTTAACAGGAATGCATGCAGAATGAAGAATCTCAAATGCTGAAGGAAAAGGATTAAAGCCCAGCATTTTATGTCAATCTAAAATCATCTTGAGTTAGAATGGTAAAGCAGGGCTAGAGAGATGGCTCAACGGTTAGGAACACTGGCTGTTCTTGCAGAAGACCTGGGTTCAAATCCCAGCACCCACATGCTAGCTAACAACTGTCTGTAACTCCAGTTCCAGGGGATCTGACAACTTCTTCTGTCTTCTGTGGGCATTGTACGACATGGGTGCACTTATCTACATGCAGGCAATACACACATGCACACAAAAATAATAAACAAAATATTTTTTTTAAAAAAAAGTAAAACGAAGATGAATTTCAGCATAAAACAATCAATACTTGAAAGGCTAAAGGAAAAACTTCACAAGTTCATGGCCGATCTGGGCTGCACAGCTAGAACTTGTTTCAAAAAACAAAACAAAACAAAACAAAACCCAAAAACAAACAAAAAAATAGATAGCAAAACAAAAACAAAACAACTTTGAAATAAAGGACAGTATTCAGAATATACGAAAGGGAACTATACTAAGGAGGGTCCCCAGTGTTGAATGTATCACTTGGTAGTCACACGTCACTTTGAAATGAAAGCTAATCCTGTTACCAAGTTTGATGTCACGGGGACAGATACATGAGAGAAACAACTAAAAGTGAGGGATTTTTAAATTTAGGATCCA
>NW_008357493.1:4305369-4326218 GCF_000622305.1 Nannospalax galili | reverse complement strand
ATATAATGGTTTTTGACCATATCAGGGCCCTCCCTTTAACTCTACTCCCCTCAATTTCATTTCCTCTATAATTATTGTTTTTTTAACTTTGTTTTTATTGAATTAAGTCAGTGTCCCCAGACATTCCCCTGTGCAAGTCCATCCACTGAGGTCTAGCCAGCCTATCAGGAGTCTCTTATTTTAGGAAGACCAGCACTTATTCACCCTGCAGTAATCAGCTGCCAATCTTTCCTCAGTTAAGATTGGGATCTGCTCTTCATTGCCCTAGTTCTCAGCTGGGTTTTTGTCTACCTGAATTTGCATGGGACTTGTATATGCTGACACCATTGTCATAGAATCATATGAGCAGGTTCCCAGGAGCTTGTAGGACTCTGTTTCCATATGGTCGTGCACCCCCTCCCAGGCTCTTACAATTTTTCTTCCCCCTATTTTATGAAGGTCCCTAAGCCCTGGGTGGGTGGAGTCCTGTTCACGGACCAGCAATCTGCAAACTCTGGTTCTTTGAAAAGATAAACAAGATAGACCATTAGCCCAGTTAAACAAAAGAAAGAACAACTCCAAATCAACAATATTAGAGATGAAAGGGGAAACATCACAACAGACAACATAAAGATCCAGAACATTATAAGGTATTTTTTTTTTTTTTTTTTTTTTTTTTTTTTTTTTTAGACAGGGTCTCCTTGCAGCCCCCCCTGTCCTGGAACTCATTATGTAGACCAGGCTGGCCTTGAGCTCACAAAGATCTGCCTGCCTCTGCCTCCCAAGTGCTGGGATTAAAGGCGTGCGCCACCACACCTGGCCTTAAGGGAATACTTTTAAAACCTATACACTGTTAAATTTGAAAATTTAAATGGATGTGTATCTACGATAATGGGAATCACCAAAGCTAAATCAAGAAGAGATCAACACCTTAATCACACCCATAACACATAAAGAATCTAAACAGTAATGCAAAACCTCCTGATTAAAAATGTCCAAGACCAGATGGTTTCACAGCAGAATTCTACCAGACATTTACAGTTCTCCAACCAAATACTTGCAAACTACACACATCAAAAAGATCATTCACCATGATCAAGTTGGCTTTATTCCAGAGGTGTAGGGATGGTTCAATATATGTGATTCAATAAACATCATAAATCACATAAATGGACTCAAACACAGAAACCACATAGTCATCTCAATAGATGCATAGAGGACTTTGGCATAAGTCAACATGTATTTGTGTTCAAATTCCAAGAGAAAATTGGATTGGAGGGAACATACCTCAATATAATTAAAGCTATATACAACGAACCCACAGGCAACATCATTCTAAATGGAGAAAAACTGGACGCATTCCCATTAAAATTAGGAGCCAGACAAGGCTGTCCACTATCTCCATTCCTTTTGAATACAGTGCTGGAAACTCTTGCAACGGCAATAAGACAAGAGAAGGAAATAAAAGGAGTACTAATTGGAAAAAAAAATGATGTCAGATTATCCCTTTTTGCAGATGATATGATAACTAAATCTAAGCGATGCCAAAATTCCACCAGAAAACTTTTAGAAACGATTAATACTTTCAGTAAAGTGGCAGGTTATAAAATGAATCTACAAAAATCAGTAGCCTTTCTATATACCAATAAGAAGCAGTTGGAGAAAGAGTAGGTCTTTTTATGACCTACTGGTTAGATTCTCATTCTCAATCTTGGGGTGTACTCCCACGCGTTCTCCTGCTCATCCTTCCCTCAGACCCCACTTGTATCTTTTCAGAAATACTCAGTGTACACTATTACCTTGGAGATGTATGCTGACAGATTATTAATCAAAGTTGATCACATACAGAATTCACACTAAAGTCTTATTACATATTTTTCTACATTGAGAAAGTCACAGCAGTACCTTATTCAAGGAGGTCTGTGTAGACTGCAAAGGCAGACAGCTCCATTGTCCCCAGAAAAACTGACATGAATACTGACTCTTGGGCTTCACCCTGACTCATGATTTGTATGACCTACAGCAATCATGGGAGAAAAATAGGTTGAGGAAGTATCTCCGAAATGCCATTACTGACATATGTTGACAGATCCATCATAGTTGTGGAGTGGACAGTGTCCTGCATGTTGTAGGATGTGAAGTCACATCTGGAGAGCACTAGATGCCACTTCCACCCCCGACATCTGCCCAGGACCAAGACAAAGGATCATGTCTTTAGGTATCAGTTTCCTATGACATCTCCCTCAGTTAAGAATCCCAACAGTAAAAAGCCATTCTCTTTCTACTGTTCAATTTCTTGATTTTGGCAGGTCAGTGTCTTCCAAGTCAAGACTCCAGCTCTCTTAAAGCATAGCCATACTCTTAATTATCTGACCCCCCCCATGAAAATTGGCCACAAACAATGACCCACACAGCACCAGTGAGAGAAGTCAGGGAGAGAGACCTCTGCAGGATAGCTGGTGCTTGGAAGCTTTCCTTCATCCCTGCCAAGGGGTCATCATGAGGCAGTCTCCCTGAGGGTTAGAATATTGCTCCTGGCTCCACAAACTTTCAGCACTATCTTAACTGAGTTCCTGAGATGAACACACAGTTGGAAAATGATTTGAGTGATTATTCTCTCTATCCTCCCAAGGATGGTGCATAAGAGTACCATTCTACATGCACTGAGGAACATACATTCATTACATACAATGGACGCCTTCAAGGATTAGGGCTTAATTGGAAGATGGAAAAAATGGGTTGAGGGGAAAATAAAAACCTTTTCTGTTAAATTATCTATTGTGAGCCTGCTTTTTTTGCTATTTAAAGTGCTTCTTGATAACAGCCTTCAATTGAAAGTACATGAACATCTTTAAAATTGGAGTGATTTTCTTCAGTAGGACTTTCTGTGGGCCCCACTGATAATCATTTGCTTCTTCTTTGTTTCCTGTGTTTGTGCATTTCACTAAGTGCTTTTTCAGGACACTATAAGAAATGATATTCTAGGGCTTTGAGAGTCTCTCTCATTATATTGTTTTGTTCAATTTTTATGAAAAACTTTTCCAGGACTGATGATATAATTTTCAGGCCTGCCTAAAAACTGAAACACAAGTGTTTTATTAAAAAGTTAAGAATTTCAGATGGCAAAAGCAAGAACCTTAAAACAAACATGTCTCCTTAAAGGAGAGAGACTGTGGGTAGCTTCAGTACCACTCCTAGGAAGCTGGTCCAGGACTGATGAATCATGCAATCACATGTCACTTGTTCCAGTTTGCAGGAAAAAAAAACAAAACTGAGAAACTTCATTAGTGGTCCATTGAAATGTATGAGAAATATCAATCAGCGCATGGTTTATCAATCAGTATCCATAGTTCAGCAGCCCATCATTTTTGTGCCCAACAAGAAAAACAGATTGTGGTGATGACTTAACTTTGGAATCACACAAAGGGTGTGCTTTTAAATACATAGGATGCCTTAAGAAATCAAAGAGGTTAAATACATGTATATTTATAATATATGTATATATGAAAGTTAAACTTGGATCTTACTGCTGAAACATACTGGAAGTGTAATATAGTTTCCTGATATCACTGCCCTTAAATAATCAGTACAATGTTGTTTATGCAAGAATAGCAGATGTATCTGGTGAACTGAATAGATCTCATGAGTTGAATAGATTGAATGAAGCAGAAGTTAATTCAATGTACCTAAATATTGCTTTGAATACTGTTCCTGGATGAATATTCTTCAAGCACAACTTCAATGTCCACAAAATGTTTATAGTTATGTCTCATTTGCAGTAATTCTGTCCTAGTTTGGGAGGAAATATTTGCTAACATGATGCTGATTATCTCAGGCCAGGAACTCATTGGGATCTAATGAACTATTAATACTCTAATTATGAAGCTATTGAGAATTTTGTGATAACTACCCAATGTATAAGGCAAGATTTTAACCTTTAAATCATGTAGAGTTTTATTTTAACATTCGATCAAAATTATGCCATAAATTTTATATTTATAATTTCCCCATTAAGTAGGAAAATAGCTTAAGCCACAAGTTAAAACATATTTTAAAGGCTGCTTTGAATGCAAGACTCTAAAAACTATATTGTTTTCCGATGGCATACTAACTTTATAAACAATCATAGGAGTACAGAATATCTTGTAATATATAAAGTTACTATTTCATTGATGCATTAATATATTATCTAGTCTACAGTATGGTACATTTTGCTTGAATTCTATTCTGTCTTGACTCAAAGTAGTACATTTACTCCCTAATAGTATGATTGAACATAGTACCATGCTCATAGCTAGGCAGTGGAATGTTAAATGATATATCCATGGATACATGCTATGTATGGTTCAGGGATGCCAATTTGTGATATGATTATTGTAAGATGTGATTATTCTTTTGTGTCATGAACTGCATAAGACAAGTTCATGGATTCTTCACTGCCTCCCCAAAGCATCAAAATGAATACAAGAAAGGATTTCAAAATAAATTTTGTAAGATTTAAAATTTTTCATCATCCACTTTTGAGAATTTCGCACATACAACATATTTGATGATCTTTTTAAAAACAATCAGGCATGGCACTTAAAAGAGGAGTGTATTCATTCATCTGAACCTACAGGTACCAATTTACCATTAGAATTAGTGTCTTCAAATGCATCTTACAATGCTTCTTCAAAGACCCAGTGTTAATGGTCCTGATTCATACTTAATACATGTATATAAAACTAAATCATTTTCTGATATGCAAATTTCTTGATTTTAGAATTCTAGACTAACAAGAAACAGTGCCAGACAGGAGAAACCTTCCTTGGAGTTGTTGGCCAGAGTAGTCCAAGAGACTCCTAAAATTTACACAGGCTGTTGCCACAGCCCTTGATTGCCTCCCAGAACTTGAAAGTAAGACCCTATTGCTGAAGACAGGACATACTTCAAGCACAGGATTTGGAGCGATGGAGCTGGAACTGACCTGGAAGCCACCTCCCATGAAGACTAGTGCTCATAGTTTTGGAAAATATTATTCAAGCTGGTCCAACCTCAGCTTTAAGTCCTAATCACCACAAAAATGACTGGTGCAGCATGCTATACTGGGACAGTAATGACACTTTTATCTTGGGGTAATCAACAGGGATGCAATTGGAATTTTACATTAAATTTTTAAGACTCCAACAAGACTACAATGATCAGAATTTTTCTCTGTGCTAAGAAAAAAATTCTTTGTAGAGTATATAAAGAGATATCGAAACAACAAAAATAGAATATGGAATGGGAAAGCATGCATATTTAGGAAATTTTTCTTTAGGGATATGTGCATATACATAGATAGATATGTATATATTCACACATATGGAGGAAAAGAGAGGAGACTAGTAATCTAGGAAGACTTTCACACTGTGTTGGCATCAAGAAGTATTAGAGAGTTAATACGTTTGGAAGGTCTTATGTTTGGTGGCACATAAGTTAAGACATAAGGTAAAACAGAGAATTCAACTTTGCATGCACAGCAACAGTTAGTCTGTTGTGACTCTAATGCTACCCCAGGAAAAGAACAGAACAGAAAGTTCTCAAAGTCCTTTTGTGGTGATTTGAATGAGAAATGTCCTTCACAGGCTCAAATCTTTGAACACTGGACCCCCAGCTGTAGTGCTGTTTGGGAGGGTCATGGAATCTTTAGAAGGTGCAGCCCTGTTGGAAGAAATACGGCACTGGGAACTGGCTCTGAGAGGTTATAGCCTCACCCCACTTGCAGTTTGCTTTCCCTAATTCCTGTTTGAAGTTGAAGACATGAGCTCTCAGCTTCCTGCTCCAGCTGCAATGCCTTCCTGCCGTGAAAGACTCTTACTTCTCTAGAATGATAGGCCAAAACAGACTCTTACTTGAGGTGCCTTTGATCATAGTATTTTATCATAGCATCAGAAAAGTAACAAATACACCTTCCTTCTCATGAAAGAAAGTTAGCTTAGAATGATTCAAGCTGTTTGAGGGATGGTGTTTGAAAAGAAGGAGCAATGGCATCATGCTCAAATGCAAACACAAAGAGCAGATAAATCTAAGAGCAACAGGACCTGAAGACAATAGATGCAAAACACCCTGCAAGTGAGTTTTGAAGTCTCAAAGCAGGTGGAAGGCACTGAGGAGGGGCGACTCAGGAAGACAGAGGTGTTGGAAAGTTCTTATTTTCACTAAAGGTCTCTTCCAAGCAGGAATTTATACCTCAGAGTAAAATATGAGTTCTGATAGTTTGTCAGTTCTCAGCACTTTGACCTGTTTTGTTAACTTCAGGAAAATGACATTGAATGAAAAAGACACAAAACATCACAGCAAGATTATCTAATCACAAGTATAAAATAAGAATTGATTGTAGAAGCCAGCATATTTTTCTTTGCTTAAGTATGTTCCTTGATAGTTTTTAATTGCACATATACAAATGTATGTATATATATATTTGAATTATAATATTATAATAAAACAGCCTTGCTTATCACTCACAAAGGACAAGAAGTTTCTAAAGAATTATATGATTCTGTGTTTTATTGTTTTTCTTTCTCTGTTGACTGGTAATCTTCCCCAGGCCCCCATTGCCAATTTTCAAGATGGATAGACAAAGAAAAGACAATTGATATGCATGTGTTGGATCAATTGTGATAGTTGACTCTTAAAATTCTGCTAAATATAAATAACTCAAGCTTCACTTTCCTGTTCATGACATCAGCAGCTCCGTTAGTGAATTATCACAGGAGATTTGACTCTCAGTCATTTTTCACTGCATCTATTGCATTATTTTGCACTTTATCATTACCATTCTGCTATCTGAGGATGGCAATATTGAAAAGCCGGGGCACCAAGAGTGTTTCTTGTCAGTTCAGTGAAAATTTGCAGTGTGCATTAAGGCCATTCAAAATAAAGCTATAGAGAAAATATTGAAATAAATTACCTCACAGTTTTTGTTCCATTTATAGCTCTTCAGTTCCTGTATTGTATTCTTATACAAAATGCATTTGGTTAACAAGTGTGACCCCAGAAGGCAGGTTATGCAGATGTAGATTATTCCTGCAGCACCCTAACTACAAATTAAATAAGCGCTTAGCCTTGCTCGTCTTATGCTCAGGAGACTCAAATACAAAAGGAACCCTAGTACTGCAGAGACTATGGAAAGACACCTGATGTCTTTCACTCAGGATTTATCTTCTTTAGTGTCTAAACTCTGTGAATCTTAGAGAAATGCTTCTTTTATAAAAGTTAAGGAGTTGTACAGAATCACTTGATTTTTCTGTGTTTGTTACTTGTCAGTAGAAGCATATTTTAAGTTCAACTATGACTATATTCCTCGATTTTAATTGCTTTTTTTGATAACTTGTGTCTTTATTTTTAGAGTTAGCCATATTTAGAAGCTCGAGAAAAGAAATGATCATCTCTATATCTCAAGCATGAATAGCATAGGGGGCAAACACTATGTGGGAGACTGGGAAGTCAGTCTTGGCACTCTCAACTGAAACCAGATCATGGCAGGGTGGAGGCACATCTGTCATCCCAGCATCATCTACTGAGCAGAGGCAAGACAATTGTGAATTTAAGGCCAGCATGGGCAACATAATGCTGTCTCCAAAAAAAAAAACAAACAAGAAAACTTAACACACCCTTATCACATCTCCAGCCCCAACCCCTGAGCAGGCAGAAAAGTCTTTCATCAGTTGTGAATTTAAGGCCAGCATGGGCAACATAATGCTGTCTCCAAAAAAAAAACAAACAAGAAAACTTAACACACCCTTGTCACATCTCCAGCCCCAACCCCTGAGCAGGCAGAAAAGTCTTTCATCAACATGTCAACAGCATGATGTGGACAATAAAATGCACTTCTCTCCCATCCACACCTGCCCAGCCATGGCTACTTCCTGCATTGATAATTTGTATTTTACAAGTGTCAAATATAGTCAATAATATATATCTAGCTCTGTGGGTTCTATCACTGAGGAGGTCCTCAGAATTTCGTATGTACACAGCAAATTGCATTGCTTACATTAAGATATGTTATCTCATTAGATTGGAGGTAGCTCAGAAATGCTTGACAACTAGGGGTCTGGAGAGATGGCTCAGCAGTTAAGAGCACTCACTGCTCCTGCAGAGGACTCGAGTTCAATTCCCAGCACTCATATGGCAGCTAACAACCAGTTAGCTTCAGTTACAGGGGAGCCAACACCTTCTTCTGATCTCCATAGACACTGCATGACACAGGTGCAATTCCACACATGAAGGCAATACACTCATACATAGAAAATAAAAATAATAAATAAATAAAAAAGAAATGTTTGATGAGTAAATGCTCAGAACTCAAAGAGTGCATAGATTTTATCTGCAGCATCTGTACTTATCCTCGAAGATATTAGTGTGTATGTACACAAAAGGAATTGCCAAATGTTTCTGAAAAGGACACAAAACCCAGGAGTCAAAAGTATGCTCCCACACTAAGATCCATGAAAGTAAGTTTTCACTAGGCCAGAAATTACCTCAGACTCTGTCAGGAATGCCAGCACTCTGCCCAGCCTGTGGCTACAGAGAAGACCTTCCACTAGCCTTAAGATTGCATTCCATCTGCTTCATTCACTAGGCATTTAACTACCGTCTTCTCTAAAGGAGATATTTTGTGTTCCATATGAAAATGACATTTTTGTAGAAAAGAGAGGAGCTGAGGCAATCAATGGGCGGAGGAACATGTGGCATCTCCACGTAAAAGCCCTTAAGAGCCTTCCTGTGTTGGTCTCATTTTCCTCTGCCCCTCCCCTCCTGTTCTCTCTCTCTCTCTCTCTCTCTCTCTCTCTCTCTCTCTCTCTGGCTGTTCCACTTCTTTCAGTGCCTCATCCTCTGCTTCCTCATTTTCTTGACCTACTTCTGCTCTCTCTTTGCCACCTCCTCCTCTTTTTCCTCTTCTTTCTCTTATTCCTCTTTATTCTTTTTTTTAGGTGGAAATTGAGGTGACAATGTGTTCAAATTTAAGAAAAAAATTATGAAGGACATAAAAAAATACGAAAACAAAAACAAAAATTAGTTCAGTATTTTTGAAAAATCAAATCTTAGAACTAAACTCGTCATTATTTGTATGAATAACTAGTTTTACTTCATAATTGTAATCAAACTCTGATGAAAATGTGTTGCTAAAAAAGTATTTTTCAGGGATGGGAAGTGGTTTAGCAGCTAAGAGCACTAATGGCTCTTGCAGAGGACCCAGGTTCAGTTTGCAGTGCCCACATGGCAGCTAACAACCATTCATAGCTTTAGTCCCTGGGTATCTTATGCTCTCTTCTAGTTCCGCAGGCATTGTATGCTTGTGGTGCACTTAAATACATTCAGGCAAAACATCCATACACGTAAATATAAGTAAATAAAATTTTTAAAAGTTTAAGTGTTTTCTTTTTAAAAACATTTTTTTATTTTATGTATGTGTTATGTCTGCATGTTTGTAAGAGCACCCATGTCTTGTAATGCCCACAGAGATGAGGACATCAGAGCCCCTGGAATTAGAGTTATGGATGACTATTAGTCATCATGTGGGTGCTGGAAACTGAACCTGGGTCCTCTGCAAGAGCAGCCAGTGTTCTTTATACCGGAACCATCTCTCTAGTCCCTTAAAAGTAATTTTAATAAATACTTTTCTGAATATATTTTTTAAACTCCTCAAAATTATTAGTTTTCTAACAGATGTTAAACAAATATTCATTACTCAAGGAGATTTTGAACATTTCTGTTACTGTTTGTTATTTTATTCCTTGAGACAGGGTCTTATACATAACCTATACTGGTTACAAACTCATGATTCCCCTGCTTCAGGCTTCAAGTGCTAAGATTATAATTGTGGGTTGCACAGCACCACCAAAAATTATTTTTAACTCTGTCATTCATTCTTGTGCTCTGATTGTGAATGCATAAGCTGTTGCAATAATCTCAGGGGAAAGTTTGGTTTGGTGGTAAAGACCGATGCTGGGGGCAGGACATCGTAACTCAGAATCTTTTGACAACTAAATCTAAAAAAATTTAGTAATTGACTAAAATTTTTAAGGAGGACTGTATGTTGGAAAAACATTTTACTTTTGATTGTAAATCTGGGCAAAATATATTGATCCATTCAATCATCATAACTGTGAATGTCCATCAACATATTATTTATAATATATTATTGATAATTAGTAATTATAATAATGTATAATAAATCAACATATTAATTATAATTATTATTTATAATTCTTGATTATAAAAGGAAAAAAGTCTTCCAAGAAAAGGAATCAAAGCCAGCCATCTATTGAATCATCTATGTGAAAAAGTTTATATTGCTCAAAAATTGCATTTCAGAGATTTGCTGCTTTCTGGGGAAAAAATGTTCATAATACCTGATTAACCTTAAGAGAAAACAAACCAACAAAATGTCTTCATGATGTATCTACATATACAAAGACTCTCGTGGTGCATATTCACATTAGCAGGGACTACAACCAGAGCAGAACTGCCAGGGATTCAATGTATTCTTTGTCCCTTTCTGTTTCTCTGAATAGTTTTTCAAGTAATGCTCACACTTGGAACTAGTTCTGTCATTAGTTAACAATTGGGCAATATTTTAAAGATGACATTCACAAAGGAAAGGTATCATATAATTACATGTAAAGCTGTGAAGTGTCAAAGGTAGAGTTATTTACAGATGCTTTGAGTCAGGTAAGAAAGAGTATCATTCATTAGAAAATTTAGTCAAAGGAAATATTTTCTAGCACTTTAGTTTACACAAATCCTTATTGGTTAGAACAATGAAAGCACTCCACAGTTTCCAAATATGCTCCCAGACAGCTAACATTAATTATTTTAATCTAGATTATAAATACGGCAACACAGGCAGATGCTCTGTCAAGGAGTGGCCATGGCTCAGCAATTAAAAGCTTTGATTTTTTATCTCAGAACACACTCAGATGGAAAATTGCACATGGTTCAGCAAAGGAGTATCCTATGGAAACAAGACAGTGATGGCAAGTAGTTTTTTTTTAATGACTAAGATAAGGCAGCAATGTTCATTTGCTGTTTGTATAAAGGCCAGAAGGGTAAAAGGATTGTTTTCTTAATCAGTCAACCAACATACCTCCTAACATGCCTGCTTCTCTTACCACCACTGCCCCTGGGAGAATGTGGTAAAGGGGTGATGGGGCAGCAATTCATTAGTTCTTTGCTTCATATCATTCTTTTGCTTTCTTATCTCTCCTTTTTTTGCATTTGTTTACTAATTTTTAATTTTCAGACAGGTATTTGTCAACAAAACATATGGATTGATTTGTTTTGAATTTTTTGCAGCAAAGCATCTCTCAGAGATCAATTTCCAGTTGCTAATGCCATCTTCAAAGAAATGGAAATGTTAGAAGGGAAATACTGAATCACCAATTCAGGTAGACAAAGGCGCATTAGTCATGTCACTGAGCGGTTGGCTTGAACAACTAACTTCTGCTGTTTAGTTACTCTGGGCATGTTTTCATGTTATTTTTAACCATCTGAACAGTTGCTACTTAATCCCTCTCTTACCTTTACTCCTTAGTAGCATAGGGAAAGAATGGTAATGGGTAGTTACTCAATGTCTCTGCCCCAGTAAATTCTGACAGCATAATGTATATTAAGTAGCAGTATCTCTTTGCAGTATTTTACCACAAAATCATGGCTTTTAAACAAGTATAAAAGGAAGACATATCAATGATTATTTGACTACTTATTTAATGAGTGAACAAAGATTGTCTAAAGGCTCAAAGCAGAATCTGAGAAACAAATAACATGCAGAGCACTGAAAATGACAAGGAGTATGGACAAGTTAATCTCCTAAAGACAACAAGCATTCAGATCTCCTCTTGTCAGTATTTATATTTGTGAACAATATTGAGGCTTCATTATCAGTGTTCTGTTGTATAGAATTTTAACAAACCCAGAAACAGTGGAACTGGAGGTTACTTGGCAAGGATGTGGTAGATAGGAAATCTGTTTTTACCCATAAAAATGCTGGGAATTTTTCCTGCCAATCACATGTTGCAACAGTGAACTATATTCCTTAGGTAAGATGAAGCTTTTTCAGAAAGTTTGCTCCTAAGCCTGACTCAGAATAAAATAAATGTGGACAGGTAGCTGTACAGAACTCTGTTTCAGAGAAAAATCCAGGAAATTTTGGCCTTGGAAAACCTCATGGTGAAGGGAACAGGATCCTCAGTGTTCAGAGGAAAAAAACCACTGATTTTACTCAGTGATTTTCATGAACAAATCAGTGTTTAAAGAAAAAATACAGAGCCCTTGTAATGATTGGATGGTAATTGTTCCATAACAATAAACAAGAGGCTTCTGACATCCAAAGGTTTAAATGCTCAGACAAACAAGTTTTACTTTAACTTACCCAGAGCAGCCATCACACCACTTCCGGGAACCACCTCTCCTCCAAGGAGAGGAGCCATGGCGCTTTGGGAAAATACTCGGGGGAATAAAAAGACAACATAGATCTCAAGAAGTGCTCACCACTGTATCTTGTCTAACTTTGCATCTGTTTGGGCGCTGCAGTTTTCTCCAGTCTTGTACATAACCCAATCTCCATGCTTTCTGATTGGGATTTACTTGTAATTCAATAGTTAGAGTCATATTATTACCTTTGTATTTTCTTCCTATCTGCCTGTCATTATCTTTGTCATATCTAAAGATTGAATTCAGATACTACTTGCCTGAATGCATGCTCTGAGTTCTCAAAATATCCCCACAAAATAAGTCTTTTATGGTCAGAGTTTGTTCAAATTTGCCTCACATAGATCTAACAGAGCACTTGAAACATAGATCATTAACTACTAAAACACACGGAATATAGTTTAGGGAAAAGATAAACAAATAGAGTGATTTTAAAATGTATACAATATGCCTCTTTTTATCACATATCTTACAGATATGTAAGCCCTGGCTTTGTTACTAAATAAGACTCAAAACATAGACAAACAGGAAAGCATTTAATTCATTCATGTTTAACCTCCGTCTAAGCCCTAAAACAAATCCTCTTTATGAATTTAAATATAGTCTTTTAAAATACTCTAGGAGTGAAACTCAATCATGATCATCTAAAGCAGAATCCTTATGCCTAGAGCCTTTAAAAGAATAGCTTCTAGAAGCTTCCATGTACTCAGCAATGTAGCCAAGGAATGGAAAAAAAGTACTGTTCCAGAGATCAATATCTAAGCATCTGCCACCAGTGTTACTTCAGGAAGTATAAAAGAGAAACACAAAAATTCTTTTGTGGCTTTTATCACTTTATCATCAAAGTAAATTCTGACAGGTCCATGGCTTAAGACCTTTCTTATTAGCCTGTTATAGGATGAGTGAAGATTTTCCCCTGCAGTCTTGAAATTCATATTAATTCTAGTAATTAAAGGAGGGAAGTGTCTGGTTTCATAAGGTCCAAAGACACACATGGGTGTTGAGGTGCTGTGAAGTGACTCGGTGGCATTGTTTTAAGGATGACAATGGGAACGGCGTGGGCAGTGCCTTCCAGCACCACACACTGCAAGCACTGATAAGTTCATTTCCAACTATTCAAGTGATTATCCAGAAGTTTCCAAACTGCCTTCTCAGCCTGCTGATGCATGCTGGAGCCTAAGCAATATGGTTTAAACAATAGACTTATTGTTCCCTTTTACTCAACAGTTTTTCTCAAAAGATACTTGGGGAACCAATATGAGTTACTTTGGGATCATAGTGTTTGGGTGACTGATCATTAATTTATGACCCATGGGTATCACTCCAATTTGAAACAAGGTATATACAACTTTCGGATACTTTTTAATTTGTCTTTGCTGAAGTTTTACTATAAACTATTAAAATCATAAATATTGACTTGATTGTTGAAGGGATATAATAAAAAATCAAAACAAAAAAACTGGTTTTCCTACATTCTGAAAAGAACACTTTCTGGCACCGTGTTAGGAAGCCTTTTTTTTAATGAATAAAACCTTGCAAAGTATGCATTCAGTGAAATAGTCTTAAATGTGAAAAACAGAGATAAGGACAAAATGGGAGGGTTATTTCTAGAAGTGAGAGGCAGGATATGGTTGAGGGCTGCCTGTATTAGAAATTACAGAGGCAAATGTTGAGAAAGGTGATTGATTTGAACTAAGTTGAAATATGGAAGTGTCCAGACACTTATAAAAAAGGATTGAATTTTGATGTATTGGTGGTTTAAACTTCACATAGTTTACATAAAGTGGCAATTGGGGGAGTTTGAGTTAGGATCACTGTGCATATAGAATACAGTCCAAACTCATAAAAACTTCTAACAATAAGGAAGCTATTACTGGATAAAAGTTTGTTGGAGGCCAAACACTTTCCAGGTAGACTGAGCCTAAATCACTGAGACCTCCTAACTTAGATCAGCATGGTTTTCTCCTCTTACTAAATACGTTCCAAATTTTGATAAAGTCAAAATTCTGAGTTCTTTTTGGCATAAAAACTATTTTACTACAAAAAAAGATTCCTGCAATAATATGTTTTTTATCCTTCCCCCCAATCCCTTAAAATTAACTCCTTTATGAAAGATTTATTCTGGAGTCCAATGCCATCTAAGATGAAAAAGGTGGAGGTTTTAATTATCTGCCTTAGAGCTTATCATTGCAAGATGGCAGTATTTAGCTCAAGTGGTGTGAAGAGCCCTTAAATTATTCTTGCAATTGAGTTTTCATCTTTTTTGTTCCATATTGTAAAATCTGTTAATGGCTAAACACACCCACAAACTTGGACTTTAGACTCTATGAAAAGCAGGGGAGAGATCTGCAACTGATGTAATGCATCCTGCCTGGTGGACAGAATGCTCAGACTTCCTGGGACTCATACATATGCTAAAAAGGGGAGTGTGAATTAATCGGAATGGCTGTACTGAGGCCCAATACTTTCAGCATTCAGACAGTGGGAAGCCTGGGGGCAGGATAAAGAAAAATGAAAGCTAAAATAAAAGAGGATTGGACACTCCTGGAAGTGTCCCTCACATCAAAAGAGGGCAAATGCCAATAGCTTGATACACAAACATCCACGTCAGGTTGCTTTGGAGATGAAGAAATACATCTGAGGTTTCAGCAGTAGATGAATGGGCAGTTAACCCCATGCGTCATTCATCACTGCAATGAAAGAGTCAGTGCCCATCTCTACAATTCAGATTACAGTCTTTAAAAGTGCCAAAGCCAAGATGATCCTTTGAATAGCAAGACACTCCAGGTGTCAAGGGCAATCATGCAACATTGGCCTGCTTACTCACTGACAAGATTTATGTCACTTACCCACTGGTGCATTTAGGTTTAATGTATTAACAAGCAATGTATTAACAAGCCTTGGAAAACCACAGTAAGAATCTTTTCCTTTATGATAGGTAACAGATGTCATGAAATAATATTGACTCTGGACTGAGAATCCATGGTAGTTATCAGTATATTTATGAAGTATAATGTACAAACTTTCCTAAGTCTTTGCTGCTCAAAGTTTCTTTTGGGGACCAACAGATGGTTATTAGAAATATATTATCTGAGGCACTGATACACTGATACAGACATATTGATCTGAAACCTATATTTTAGTATAACAGCTGATCACTTAAATATATATTACATTAGAGAGGCACTGTTAGAGTAGCATTAGACCCAGGTTTGAAATGCTCATGGGCAAGACTTCACCAGATATTTTAAGTGAGTAAACTTTTCTGCTTCTGCATACAGTTAAAACATAGCCATATTGACCTTTTCTCCCTATATCAAGATTTCCTTGAATGAGCCAACGAGATGTCTCAGTGGGTAAAAGCAATTACTTCCTAGTTTTGACACAGGAAGATAAGGGTCCCCTTTTAGGGTCCTTAGTTTCATTCATAAAATAATTTAAGAATGGACTTACACGGCTTTAGGATTATTTTATTAGAATTTAATGAAAAATACTCAGGGCAGGCAAGCCTTAAATCTCAGTAGCTGCCTTGAGGAGGAGAATGGAGGAGAAATAGGAACAAAAGCCATGAATCCAAGTCGATTTAGAGCTGACATGGAGGTCAGACGTGATGAACCAGCAGCCACATGGTTGGGAGGAGAATGGAGTGTTAGAGACAAAGTAAGAAACCCAAAATAAAATGTTGGGGCATCCGAAAGCATTAGGGGAAACATTGTTAGAAAAGAGATATAATGAAGAAAAGAAGAGGTTACACTTTTCTGAAAAATTCAGAAAAGCAGTCATACTGCGGAAAGCCCATTTCTGTGACTGGCCTGGCCTGGTCCACAAGAACTGTGCTAAGGAGGAGGCAGGAAAGGAAAAGTTCACCATCTCATTAACATGCTAGGTACCCCACCCATATTTTTAGCATGACTTAAGGGGAACCTGCCTTTCTAGGGGTTGGTCCAGTGACCATGTGGCAAAAATATAGAGTTGAGTCTTAGTCCAGGTCAGAGATTCTTACATCTTTTGGAGTTCTTAGGAGTTTATTGCTAATGTAATAATTTAACAACCTAAGTTTATTTTCCCTTACCCATATAATATAGAGAACCAACTCTAG
The DNA here is from genome assembly GCF_000622305.1 of Nannospalax galili. Taxonomy (NCBI): domain Eukaryota; kingdom Metazoa; phylum Chordata; class Mammalia; order Rodentia; family Spalacidae; genus Nannospalax; species Nannospalax galili. The sequence goes on along the minus strand of NW_008357493.1, from coordinate 4,309,687 downwards.
CAACTTGATCCCATGAATGCATATTAGCATACACACACACACACACACACACGCACACACACACAATGCATAAAATAAAGCTTAAGAAAATAATTTCTTGAAGGGCTACTACATAGCAGGTACTCAAAAAGTATTTGTGGTTTTGAGTAGACTATGTTAGAACCCCTCGTCTTAACATGCCCAGAGAATAAGTTGATGTAAGAGCAGGCGTGATTCACAAAGGAAATCACTCATGTTCCGCTCCACCACATTCTCTTCCCTTTTCTCCTTCTCTTTGTTTACTTTTACCTCACGTGAGAAAACACATCCTATGAAAAGGCCAAATCTGAATCCTGAGCCTCAGCTGGCAATAACCACAGCACTGCTCTGTTAGGAAAGAACTTAAAAGAGAAAAACAAAGAGATCCATTAAAAGGGATAAAATAGATTGTAAACCTTAAGATGACATTACCCTAATAAGTTCATTTGGCTGGAGCTGACTCAGAAAGTAGTTAAATTAGTTGCTGTGTAGAATAAAAGGCAGTTCTATACAGTAGGTGGAAGAAATGACAGCGAAAATAAATCATTTCACATATCTGCTCTGACAAGTTGATGTCCACCAAGTGATTACTCACTTCAAACCTGAAGTCTTGGCTTATGTGTGAGTGAGTACTCTAGAGCAAGGAAGATTCTACTCCTTTGGAGCATCAGGAGAATCAGATACTTGAGGTGAAAATATTTAACTCAGTAAATATTCTGAGGAAAAATGTTCATGACTTTACATCTGGGGAATGCTCTAAATGAACTAAATGGTAGTAATGATATTTCTTTCTTTACTATTATGCATATGTATATGTCTGCACATGTGAAGGTGTATATCCTTGTGTGTGCTAGTCTATACATATGCATATATGTGTATGTTCATGTGGAAGACAGAGGCCAACTCTAGTGTTACTTCTCAGGAGTCTTCAATCTTGTTTTTTGAGAAAGGCTATATCTCACTGGATCTGGCTTTTCTGGATGCTAGCCAGTGAGTGGTGGGAGTCCATTTGCCTCTGCCTCCCCAGAGCTGGGACTACAAGCATGTGGAACCATGCCCAGTCATTTTCATATGGATTCTGGGCATCAAATTCAGTGTTTTGCTGACTGAACCATCTCTCCAGGATATGGGATAATATTTTAACCACTAGGAGACCCAGATCTTCCTATGGGAATATAGGGATATTGTCTCTCTAATGAAGAGGCTAAGTTAATATCTTTACCATTTATAAAGAATTCATAGCAAAAAAGCTTAATAGTGGGCTTGTAGAAAATAAAGTGATATATAGTCTATAAATATATAAAAATAAGAACAATTGAATCCTTAAAATGAACATATATGCATAATATTACATATGTGCACCATTGCTCATTTTAGAATTATGAAACAAAGGAAGTAAAGCATAAAATTTCACTCTATGATCACCCTTCTACTGAGCATCAAAACTAAATAATTTCCCCTAATTTTGTTAGAGGAATAAAATAGAAATGGCCGAGCACAAGAATTCCTGCCTTTGCATGGGAATGCTCACTATCACAGGATGATTTTCATTTGCCTCTGTGAAGGCACTTAATTCACAGCCTGTTTAAAATAGCACCATCTCTGATAGCTGTAATTAGTTTCATAACAACTCTTCCTGCTGCCACTTTGCAAATCAGGCTGAGTCCAACTTTTCACACAGACATGCCACTAATTAGCACTGCCCACAACCAAGTCCAGCAAGCCTGTTAATGAATGCATGAGAATTGGAGGACTGAGTTCATTTCTCCATTTGAGTCTTGGAAGCAGTCCATTTTAATCTGTATGCAAAGGTCAGCTTTTGAAGGAATAATTGTACTTTGTTTTGGTCCATCTGGATTGGGCTATAAATATGCCTTTCAGGTTTTATAACATTAAGTTATAGAGACAGTGCTCAATGTCAGAGCAATGTTCAAGAAGTCCTATATGGGTGATTAACTTGAGTACATCCATCAAATCGGTGTCCTGTTCTTAAGGGAAAAAATGCATTTTTAAACTACAAGTGATTTCTGGGCCCTTGATTTTAGTGAATGAGACGAATTCATTAGAAAAAATAAGGTCCAAGTGCTTTTTGTTCTCCGTTACAATTAAGCTAATAAAGTAAGCACATTTTTCCTTCTTCTCTTTAGCACATGCATATTTTTCCATGCCAGAAATTACATTCAAGAATTAAAATAACAACAACAAAATATCCCACAGTGGTCCCTGTGGCTTCAGGCCTACATGCTAGCCCTCCATGATTATTTTGTCTATTCTACTCTGACATATGTTTCTACAGGATTTTACAACGTGCTTCAAAAGCATTTGAGGTTTGGGATTTCCACTTGTTACTATTTATGGTTTCAGTGTTCACATACCATTGATTTTTTTTCTTCTCCCTCTCCAAACCTAAATGTCAATTGTAATCTAAATTAATTTGCACTTTGTGTTGGCAAGCTGGCAACCTCAGTTCATGTGGAGAAAGCGCAGGCTGAGCAGAAGATGTGAACTCCAGTTCTCCATCCTGATAGCTCGTTTCCTTTTTCAGTTGCCCAAAAACCAATTAGGAACTTGTAATTATTATTTGGCAGGCAGATTTAGGAGAGCTGGTCTATATACTGACTTTTGCTTTTAAAAAAAATGTGACATTTAAATTTCTTATAGGAAGGGAATTATGGTAAATTTCTCCTTGGTAGACATGTATGAAAGTCAAATTTGGTGAGCCAATGTATATAGCTTCCTCATAAATGAAATAGATTTAAAATGACAGGGACTCATTGGATACCTGAATCACATGTTTTGGTCATCTAGTATATCAAACTTTAGCCTGAAAATTACTCATTCCTCCAAAAAGTGTAAGTCAGCCAGGGGCAAAATGAGGAGCACCCTGAGAAGAGGGGTGTAGCTGCCTTGGAGACAGAGAGTTAGCTGTGGAGAGTTAGAACAGCAGATTGGAATGGGAAAAAGTGTGTGTGAACTACAGCATACCTGTGGGGTATGGACATGAGATGAGACACTTAAGATGATGGAGGAACACTAATGGATACTGCCGGCAGGGCTTGAATGATGCACAGGTCCTGAGAAGCCATTCCTTTGTAAGTCATTCCCTCCCAAAGTCATAAAATGGTACAAAACCCAAACTAAAAATATCTTATATTAGTCTGTGAGCCCTGGGGCCACAGAGGGCATGCACCAGCCTCCCAAGAAGGGAAGAGAGGAAAATTTAGTGCAACAAATTGGTGTCCTGTAGGATGGCACTGGAAATGACAAACTGTGGGAGTTTGGGAAAAGCAAGGGAGCTAGTTACAGTGCTGACATGGCTCTCACAATGGATCATAAAATACGTAATTAGAATGATGCAGGTCGCACAGATACTGACAGAATCAAAGGGGAAAATCCCAGGGCCACAATTATGTTGTAAATGTGGGGAAATCACTCAGTTGCTAAAAAAAAAAAAAAAAAAAAAAAAAAAGTGAGTCCAGCTGCATATGGATCTGAAAACTCTTTAAAGTCATAGAAAACTTAAGAAAAAAATTCTCAGAGCTTGAAAACCAAGAGAGGAGGAGTGGCCACTTTGCATAATAAAAGATTTGCCCAAGGCAGAGGAAGCTGAAAAGGCTAGGGAGTTACTGGAGAGAAAAAAAAAAACAGGACATTTTAACTTGTGTAAGGTTAGGGGACAATGGGTACAAGAACTCAAGAAAAAAGACAGTAGTGAAAAAAGATATGACCTAAAAATAAAAGTAGCTAAAGCTGCCCCTCAAATTCAACCTTTGAAACAAAAAGGAGAAAAAGCTAACAGTACTGTAGCTAAGAAATACTCCACACTGGAGCTGTCAAAACTAGGAGAGACTTATAAACAAGTGATCAAAGAGCTGCTCACCACACGGCTCATGAAAATGATAGGTAAAAAGTTGGTGGAGAACGAGTGAATGGATGATGAGGCACCGAGGCACAGCTAAACCTTCATCAAAATAGGGTTTATTAGCAAAGGAGCACATGGAGCATATTCCCTTCCAGGCAGGGAAAATGTCTGCCTGGGTCTTGAGCTGGGGTCCTTTTAAAAGGGAGGCTTCTGCCTCCTGCAGAAGGCAGAAAGATCTATTTTTTTAAGTTGGCGGGGAGTGGGAGAGCAGGACTGTTAGAACCTGTCCTCTTTAGAGATCAAAGGGGAAGCCTGCTGTGTTGGCCAAACAGTGCAGAAAAGTCTGCTTTTCTTGACTTCAAAGACCAAAGTGCTTATCAGCTAGGTTCCCTTTTCTCAGGAGCATGAGAAGTCCTTGGGATCCTGTTGGTGAGGGGG
>NW_008357493.1:4301645-4305316 GCF_000622305.1 Nannospalax galili | reverse complement strand
AGTGGGTGAGGTCTGGATTAGGATACAGGAAGTCAGCAGGGGTTCCCTCTTCTTGCATCTCAACAGGGTCCTCAGTGGTTGACAGGTGCTTGTGTACATGTGGAGGGAAGGAAAGTAACAACTGATTAAAATTAGTAAGAGTTAGTTTTTGGATTTGGTCCTGAAAATACCTGAAGAGGTAAGGAACAATGGTTAGCACCAAGGTAATAGCTCTTTTTCTATTTTTTTTTTTTTTTCTTCTGCCAGGGCTGAACTTGAGAGTGATAGACTCAGGGTTTGTTTTCAGGTATTTTGATAGCTGTAGGAGTGGCTAGAATCAGTGTCAGTTGCCTCTCAAAGACTTCTAGATAGGGAGAAGAAACAAATTTAGCCATCATTTTATTTTTTTAGGCTAGAACAATAGTGGGTTGCCTCTCTTAGCTGTAAGTGGGCACTACAGTATTGTAGACCAAGATTTGAAGTCTTACATCTGAGTAATGTCTTATTAGGAACAAAATTATCAATGAGAGATAATTGTCTAAATAACATAAGAACTTACGTCTAATGTCTGTTTTGTGTAATCCCTTGAACCCTTAAAATATACTGATGACTTTAATTTTGGTTATACTTTTCTTTTAGGTGTTTAAGACCATACTGTTGGCCCAAATAAACCAATTTATTTTTACTCTTAAGATCGTATGAAGATTTGGTCCTCAGGGGCCATATGGGCTTGGGGGGAGCCACTGACTCATCAGGCTTTTCTTTTACCAGTTCCATCTATGTGAAGATAAGTCAAAAGGTCTTGCTTGACCCGGACTTTGCTTGGAAGCATGGAGGAAATGTTTCCTCTGTGTTGACCCTCCTCTTTGCAGACTGGACACTGGTACAAGTCCCTCTTCTGGGGTCTCCATGGCCTCCCTGAACAAGAGGACAAGCGACTCTCCAAAGTTACAGGACATTTCGAGAGATGTGCCATAGCCCTTGGAACTTGTTTTACCTTGGAGGGCCAGGAACAAAAATTTGTCCCTTTAAGTCCCTCTGACCAGATTAATATAGGCCTTAGAATCTTGCTATTAAACATCCAACAAGGTTAGTTACACCAGCCTGGTACATTAATTACCATGTGCTATGTAGATAGAGCTTGGGCAACATCCTTAAATAAACCTTGACTAGACATCCTTAGACTAGTTAACTAAGCTGCAACCTTAGAAATTTTAAGATTGCCTACACATTATCCTTGTCTCATTCTTTTTATATTGTAACAACCATACACAGACCTTCATCACCTGCCCAGCTTTCTCATTTCTCTGTCAATTCTGGAAATATCCAGCCATCATAACTTTTGTACATAAATCCTTCTTTAAAAATTTCTCCATTCTCACATCCTTCCTACATCCTCCAATTTTCCATTTTCTTTTTTTAATAACCATGAGACACAATAACATTAACAAACAAATTTTTCATCTGTTGTGAGACTGCTTTTCCTGGGGATACTAAGCAATGTTTTCCCCCTTTTTAGGTTGTAGTATCAAACCAATGTTTGATTACATTAAAGTTTTTCTGGGGAACCAGTGGATTTACTGAGCTTACTCACAGAGATGACTGAGGGGTTGCTGAGGTACAAAAGTGACCTGAGAGTATTTATATTGGAAAGCTTTAACCCAGCATGGATCAAGCCTTCTCTTCCTAGCCATTTTAGACAATATACTTTAGTCTTCCCCAAGTCCAGGAGACCATGTGATCAGGGTCAAATTACATACAGTTGGCTGGGAAGAGCAGCTGGATTCTCAGGTGAGGGTCCAATGACCCTGTTTACCCCTCCTCCTTCAATTAAAGAATATGATAGTCAAGTCAACAAGTTTAATTGTGATGATTTTTGTTGGTGGACACAGCTGAAGTCATGAAGATGGTAATTGAACCCTGTTTAGACTTTATAACTGTTGGAGTGGGAGAGATGAGAGGGGTTTCCTGTCCATGAGGGGATGCAGGGGCAGGGGTATCTGAGGCAGGGTCTGGAATCAAAGTAGAAGTTAGATACAGGAGGGATAAATGGGTTATTTGAGCTGGAAGCCAGAATAGGGGAGACTAGGGAATATTTGGCAAGGAGGTGTTTAAGGTTTTGGATATCCTCAAGTAGAGGAGAGTTAGTGGAAGGAGAGCAGGTGATGGACTTAGAGCGGTGCAGGAGGGGGGAAGGTCATGGCGAGGAGAGGGAGTTCGAGTTGGAGAAAGGAGGAGAGATGGGTTGGGCCCTGGAACGGGAGGCAGGGAGAGTTTAGCAAGGGGAGTGCAGAGGGGGGACATGGCTGTGCCTCAGGCTGGGGAGCAGGAGGAGGTTGGGGATGGGTCCTAATCTCCTAATCGGAGGCAGTTTATCGGCTATGATAGAATCAAAAGCTGAGGTGGAGGGGTCAGGGGGCGGGGGGAGGCCCCTGGTGGGTCGGGATCCCATGAAACTGTCTTAGCCAGAAGAACCTGATGGGAAGAACATGGGACCCAGAGGGAGGGATTAGCATGGAGATCAAAGGAAGTTTGGATGTATGGTAATTCAGACTGTTTGCCTTTACAATGGCAGAAATTTTTTTAAATCTCTCAAAATATTGAAGTTTAAGGTCCCAGTGTCTGGCCAAACAGAGTTATTATCTAACTTGCACTGAGGCCAGGCAGTGGTGCACAGGAACTTCAGGCATTTTGGCCTGATTGTATCTGAAAGTCCTAGTTGTTTTAAGGATTTAAGAAAACAAGCAAGAGGTGTGAGACTTTGAGTGGGTGTTTCTCATAGTGACAGATTAAGTACAGAGTGAAGAGGAGATAGAGAAAGAACCCAGCAAATGGGTAGGAGGTAGAGAGAAATGAGCAGATGGGAGACAGAAAATTCTCTCTCCATAGGGAGTGGAAGCAGGATCATGAGTCTGGGCAGGAAAACGCAGCAGATGAGGAAGAGAGAGATGGGGAGGGAGTAGGAGGAAAAGGGGTTTGGCATTGGTCATGCAAAATGAGAGCGAGGAGAACCAGGCATCAAAACAAAGTGTCCTTTTTTTGTTGCTTGTGTTCTAGTTATTATTTTCGAGTTATTTCCAAGTGCCAGAAGGCAGTGTCCCACAATTAGATCATCAGGGAGAGGAAAGGCAAGATCCTGTCCTGGACAGGAAGTAGTGCATGTTCCTATCTCTGGAAATAGCATCTTATATCCAGAGAAAGGAAAGGGGTTTCCAACACACGTGTGATTTTGAGGCAGGCGAGAGGAGCAGAAAACCCTGCAATGAGCGTGTGGCATGACCAGTCAGTAGATGGAGACAAAGTACAAGGAATGGGATGGGAGAAAAGCAGGAAAAACTCAGTGAGCCAGAAGGGAGGGAAGTTTGTGGAACAAGTTGATCCTGGGGTTTAGTAGAGGCTGAGGGAAGATGAGCCCCAGAAAGGTGGCGGTTTAGTAGAGAGGGAGGGAGGGAGAGAGAGAGAGAGAGAGAGAGATAGGGAGAGGGGTACTTAAAATTAACATGTATTTTAGTACCAGGAACCATGTTGTAGATTAAAGAGAGACTATTTTGGCTGAAAAAAAGTATTTTGGTGTTAATTTAGCATTTTTAGTTTGTATCAGATTTTACTTAAAAAATTAGTATGATACCAAGTAAATTAATTTTAAGAAGCATAAATTTATGTTGACTGTATGTACATAGTTATATAGTCTT
>NW_008357493.1:4300775-4301167 GCF_000622305.1 Nannospalax galili | reverse complement strand
GCCTCTCATTCAAGTAGACTATTACTTTTTACCTCTTCTTGTTGTAACTATATGTTTTTAGTAGCTTGGCTCTTGTAAGGTTTTGGCCCTGGAGTACAGCAAATTTTCATCTGCTTCACAGGTCTAGTCATCACAAAATGTCAGCTCCCTTTGCACCTTGAAGGCAAATGGCTGGAGAAACTTTAAGTTCCCTTTAGACACTAGCAAATATACTAAATAGTAGGAATTTAAAATAGTCATTTTTAGAAATTAGCAAATACCATATAAAAGATGTTAAAATCCAAATAATTCCTTTAAAAATACCAGATAAAGATGTCATTCAAACAATGTCAAAACCTAAAATTAATTTCTTTTAAAATATCCATAATTATGTCAAAAAAATGTAAAAACTT
>NW_008357493.1:4295640-4300182 GCF_000622305.1 Nannospalax galili | reverse complement strand
AAAGGGTCTGCCTGGGTCTTGAGGTGGGGTCTTTTTAAAAGGGAGGCTTCTGCTTCCTGCAGAAGGCGGGAAGACTTTTTTTTTTAAGTTGGGGGCGGGAGTGGGAGAGCGGGACTGTTAAAACCTGTCCTCTTTAGAGATCAAAGGGTAAGCCTTCTGTGTTGGGCCCAGCTGGAAACTTATCATTTCGTTAGAATGTTAAACAAAAATATTTCCAGGGCAGGGGAGCTGGCAATCTTGGCTCTTGGCAGCTGCCTGGAGAGGGTGAATAGTGGGAAGAAAAAAAAGCCTTGGGGTCCTGAAGGTTTAAAGCATGCATGGAAGGTCAGACACCAGGCGGGCTGGCAGGCAGGCACACAGCAGGGAGCAGAAAGCTTTAGTATGGGAGGGGGAGAGAGAGGAGAAGGATACAGAGCATTCGTATGTGTTGGATTGAACAGTATAGGAAATAATCCCGAGTAAAGTGAGGAGGAAAGGCAGTGGAAGAGCATAAAGACAGGAAAAAGGATGGAAGACAGCAGAGCTTGCAGGCCCATGGCAAAGGAGGGGGGGCCGAGATGCTGGTGGTGAGTGGCTGTGGGGGAACCGAGATAAGGAACAGATGAAGCAGGTCCATCATGGAGACCAGAATGCTGTCCGGGAGTGGTGAAAATCAATGGGAAAGGAGATCAAAAGAAGCAGGCAAGGCAGAGTGTTACCCAATGAGGAGAACCAGAAAGATGTGAAAGCAAAGCAGAGGGCTGGGGAGAGGAGGCGAGAAAAGAAGTGTACCTGAAAGCCAAGTTAGTGGCATTGAAGAAGTCCAGGTGGGTCCCTTGAAGTAAGAACCAGGTTTTGGCACCATCTGATAGGTAAAAAGTTGGCGGAGAACGAGCCAATGGATGATGAGGCACTGAGGCACAGCTAAACCTTCATCAAAATAGGGTTTATTAGCAAAGGAGCACATGGAGCATATTCCCTTCCAGGCAGGGAAAATATCTGCCTGGGTCTTGAGCTGGGGTCCTTTTAAAAGGGAGGCTTCTGCCTCCTGCAGAAGGCAGAAAGATCTATTTTTTTAAGTTGGCGGGGAGTGGGAGAGCAGGACTGTTAGAACCTGTCCTCTTTAGAGATCAAAGGGGAAGCCTGCTGTGTTGGCCAAACAGTGCAGAAAAGTCTGCTTTTCTTGACTTCAAAGACCAAAGTGCTTATCAGCTAGGTTCCCTTTTCTCAGGAGCATGAGAAGTCCTTGGGATCCTGTTGGTGAGGAGGTGAGCCTTAACAGAAAATATGGGACAAGGGAGCAAATAATGTCAGTTTAAGTTGTTCCAAATCAAAGGGGAAGCCTGCTGTGTTGGCCAAACAGTGCAGAAAAGTCTGCTTTTCTTGACTTCAAAGACCAAAGTGCTTATCAGCTAGGTTCCCTTTTCTCAGGAGCATGAGAAGTCCTTGGGATCCTGTTGGTGAGGAGGTGAGCCTTAACAGAAAATATGGGACAAGGGAGCAAATAATGTCAGTTTAAGTTGTTCCAAAGCATCACAGCTGAGTTATATAACCACCCATCTGTCCTTGTGACATAGGCTGTTCAACCTAAGGCCAATGCCGGGGTGAGGGGGGGAGCAGTCGTTAATGGGATGGCTGGTGTAAGGAATTAAAGTCATATCATCATTACCAAGGGAGACTCCCATGATTAGCAGGGGCTGGAGGACTATAAAGGAGGGACAGGTCTTACGGAGAGAACTAGGTATGAGAAAAGCAATATATGATGTCCAGTTCACTGGGCCAGATAAGACTGTGTTCATCAGAAATACAAAGGAAAACTTAATTAAACGAGGACCTCTAGAATGGTATAGAGCTTTGTTGTGCCCAGAGAACAGACCTCCAAGAACAACCATGGAATCCAGAGGGCATGCAAGAACAGAGTCTTTATTCGGGCTTAAGCTCGGACTCTCAGACCAAACTAACATGGTAGGTCCATCTGATAGCCCCGATTGCAGGGGGAAGAAGCTTTTTATAGGTTTCAAAAAAGGGGAGGAGAGGAATAACAGAGTCACATCCTGATTGGTCCAAGGAGCCTGCACCTGCCAACACACTTTTGAATTGATTTGTTATAAGGGATGCAGTCCTGGGGCTTCTCATTGGTGGGTGCTACCCTCAGAGCTGTGGAATGTGCTGACTGTTATCTGTAGAGCCAGAAGTCTCTGTTTCTACCTTATAAGGCTGCTATATGTCTGGGCTTGCTTGACCTATAGCCTCCTGGGGTGGGGGTGGCAGGTGGAGATTACAATATGCCTGGGTATGTTCAGGCTTGCCTGAAACAGCTAGTCAAAATGGGGTCAGTATAGTTTGTCCCTTCAATCAAGCAATCAAGCAGTTTACAGAAGCAAAAAAAAGCAGTTAGTCCCAAAGAGGGGCAGGGGTTTCGGGAGTGCAAGTCAGGGGGCCAAGGAGGAGGGCTTCACATTCCCCCCTTTTCTTTGTAACTTAGAGAGGACCCACTCTTGGGTCCAGGTTAGGGTCCCTAATGAGGGGTCCAAGGGCTGATATTGGGACCTCAGGACCATGAGCTGTACTGTACTCACCTGTTCTCTAATAAAGGCAGTCAGCCTATTGATGATACATGACCCAATAATTAACATTAATAGCAGGAGGATTATGGGTCTGGCTAAGGCTGAGAGCAAGGTGGTGAGCCAGGGAGACCAATTAAACAGTTGTTCGTACCACCCAGGGTCCTTTCCAGCAAAGTTCCAAGGCCTCTCGGCGGTGTCTGCGGATGTAGACCCAATTTCCAGGCTGGTAGTTGTGTGGGGTAGGAGGGGGAGCAGTCTCATAGATAGCTTTCACCTGGGGCCATACATCCCTATGTACCCGAGCCACCACTTCTAGGGAATCAAGCAACTGTCGGTTATCAAATTCAGCAATTAGTTCAGTTCTTAGACTGGGGGGGATAGGAGGAGGTCTTCCAAACATGATTTCATAGGGGGTCAATCCTAGCAGATAGGGTGAGTTCCTCACCCTATACAGGTCGAAGGGAAGGAGAGACACCCAGTCCCTGCCAGTCTCCATGGTTAATTAGGTAAGGGTCTCTTTTAGAGTTCTATTCATTCTCTCTACCTGTCCCGAGCTCTGGGGCCTGTACACACAATGTAATTTCCATCTTGCTCCTAATATCCTAGCTAATTCCTGGGTTACCTGTGATGCAAAGGCTGGCCCATTGTCAGAGCTCAGAAGGGCTGGGACACCATACCTGGGTAAGATGTCCTCCAGCAGTGTCTTGGCTACCACCTTAGTGGTCTCATGCTTGGTGGGGGAGGCTTCAGTCCATCCTGCAAGGGTGTCTACCAGAACTAGTATATATTTGTAACCATACTTGCCTGGCTTAACTTCTGTAAAGTCCATCTCCCAGTGGGCCCCTGGTCTAGAGCCCCTCATTTGAGCTCCTTGTTCCTTAGGATGGTTTTCAGCATTGGTCAGTTTGCAACTAAGGCATGCAGAGGTGACTGCATTAACCAGTGGGCAGAGATTCAAGACGTTTAAGTGAGCATTTTTTAAGAGTTCAGCTGTTTACCTTGTACCCAGGTGAGTGGTTCGGTGGATGTGTATGAGGAGGTCTTTGGCCAAGTCATTTGGCAGAATAATTCTACACTCTCCTGTATGCCACGAAGCTTCGATCTTTTGGGTCATGGGAAGTTTGTGTATCAATTTCATATCCTCTTGGGAATAGTGAGGCTGATCAGGTAGGACAGGGGGGCCAGGATCTGGCAGTTGGATTGGCAAAATCTGGAAGGCCTCCAAAGCTACTTCTTTGGCAACCCGGTCTGCTCTATGATTTCCTCGAGCTATGGGTGTGTTAGCTTTCTGGTGCTGGGGCAGTGGATAATAGCCAACTTCTTAGGCAGCCATAGAGCTGCCAAAAAGTCAAGAATTTCTTATTTTTAATAGCTTTTTTCTTCCACTGTGAGCAGCCCCCTTTCCTGGTAAATGGCTCCATGCACATGTGCTGTAGCAAAGGCATATCGGCTTTCTGTGTACACATTCAATCATCTGTTCTTTTCAAGCCTAAGGGCCTTAGTCAGAGCCATCAGTTTGGCCCTTTGAGTAGAGGTTCCTGCTGGCAAAGCTGCCGCCCAAACAGTCTCAGTCTCCGTTACCACTTCTGCCCCTGCATACCTCTGCCCATTCTTCATGAAACTGCTACCGTCAGTGAACTAAGTAGCTTCTGCATTGGAGAGTGGCCAATCGGTCAGGTCGTTTCTGAGCCTATGTACCTGGCTCAGGATCCCTGCACAATCATGCGGGGGCACATCCAAGTTGGGGTCAGGCAGCAGGGTGGCTGGGCTAAGGGCGGTGTTTGGGAGGAACCTAATTCTCCGAGGGTTAAGAAGTAAGCTCTGATAATGGGTTATTTGGGTGTTGCTCAACCAGCGGTCCAGTGGCTGCTTAAAAGAACTCCTTCAATAGCATGAGGAGTGGTGATGTACAGTTCTTTCCCTAATGTCAATTTATCTGCATCCCTGACTAGAAGGGCAGTAGCAGCTATATTCCACAGACATGGTGGCCATCCTG
>NW_008357493.1:4286043-4295123 GCF_000622305.1 Nannospalax galili | reverse complement strand
CAGCTATCAGGATGTCATCTACATACTGCAATAGGGTGAGTTGGGGGTGTTCCAGCCTGTACTCACCCAGATCTTCATGAAGTGCCTCATCAAAGAGAGTGGGCGAATTCTTGAATCCCTGAGGCAGGCGAGTCCAGGTCAGTTGTCCGTTGAAACTGACCTCCAGATTTTGCCATTCAAAGGCAAAGAATGGCTGGCTGTCCTTGGCTAAGGGCAGGCTAAAGACGGCGTCTTTTAAATCTAGTACAGTATACCAGCTCCTAGAGGGTGGCAAGGAGCTCAGGAGGGTATAGGGATTAAGCACCGAGGGATGGATATCCATGACCTGCCTATTTACTTCTCTCAGGTCCTGTAATGGCTGGTAATCATTTGAGTTTGGCTTCTTTACCAGGAGGAGAGTTGTATTCCATGCGGACTGACAGGGCACTAGGATGCCCTGGTCTCTTAACCTCTGGATGTGTGGAGTAATCCCTGCTCTCACCTCATGTAACATGGGGTACTGCTTCACCTGAGTGGGAAGTGCTCCTGGTTTCAGCTCTACCCAGATGGGTGGCCGGAAGACTGCCAGCCCCACCCCCCCAAGTCTCGGCCCAGGCCAAGGGAAATTCCTGCAGCCAAACAGAAATCTCCTCCATTGGTTGTGGGCCAGGCCTTTGGTGCAGTTGATACGCATCTTCCAGTTGCAAGGTCAGTACCTGAATGGGGTAGCCCCCTTTATCTGTTAAATGAGCCCCATTAGGTGAAAAATGGATGTGGGCTCCAATTTTGGTAAGCAAGTCTCTACCTAAGAGTGGGTAGGGGAAATCTGGCATGACTAGGAAGGAGTGGGACGCCCGGCCCACGCCTAGGTCCACTTTTCTTTAGGTGGTCTATGAATATTGGTTTATGCCAGTCACTTCCTGTACCCAGGACTTTTTGTTTGATAATTTCCCTTGGGTCTCTGTTAACACTGAATGTTGAGCACCTGTGTTTACATGGAAACTCATGGATGTCCCCTCCACTCTGAGAGTTACCCTGGGCTCAGGGAGGGGATCTGAACCCTGTCCTCCCTATTTGCTCCATTCCCCAAGCTCCAGGACTTGTATTCCTTCACAAACCTGCTACTGTCCAGTCGGTCTTTTTGGACATTCTTTTCTCCAATGGCCCATTTTTTTACAATAGGCACATTGGTTTCTCAGCAGTTTTGATCGCCCTTCTGGGCATTTCATACTTTGTTCAGCAGATAGGTGTTGCAGCTGGCATTCTCTTTAACCTAGGGACCTGGTTGATGTGGCCAGGAGAATCTTGGCAAAGTCATGGATCTGCCTAGTGCTGGCAGCAGCAGCAACTCAGGCCTGTTTGTCCTCAGGACTCTCTCGGTGATTGTAAACTTTCTCAGCCATCGCCAGAAGTTCTGGCAAGGTTTTTATCGGCCAGTCTGTCCAATTTCTGCAATTTGCACCTAATATCGGGTGCTGACTGGTTCACGAACACCAGGATCACTGCATTCTTATTCTCGGGTGCTTCCGGGTCCATTGGAGTATAGATACGGAATGCCTCAAGGATCCTTTCTAGGAATGCCATGGGTGATTCTGCTCTCCCTTGCTGCACACCACTAATCTTGGACAGATTGGTGGGATGCCTTGCGACCACCTGGAGACCCCCCCCCATTAGAGTCTGGCAGTAGACCCAGAGCCTTTCCTTACCTTCAGCCACATTGAAGTCCCAATTTGGCCTAACCAGGGGAAAGGCTTCATCTATCAGGGCCTGATTGGTGGTGGGATTCCCATCCACCCCAGGGACCAGATTGCAGACTTCAACCAGGATCCGGTCTCTTTCTTCAGTGGTGAACAGGACCTGCAAAAGCTGCTGAATATCATCCCAAGTGGGCTGATGGGTAAACAAAACAGATTCTAGCAAATCAATTAGACCTTGGGGCTTTTCCTGCTGAATATCATCCCAAGTGGGCTGGTGGGTAAACAAAACAGATTCTAGCAAATCAATTAGACCTTGGGGCTTCTCAGAAAACTTAGCTGTTTGCAGCTTCCAATTGTAGAGGTTGCTAGTTGCCAATGGCCAATACTGCATCTGTTGGTCCCCTGCTTCAGTGAGCAGCCCCACAGCCCAGAGGGGGAGGTGTCGGGATCCATGCTTGACATAAGCATTGGAGAAAAGTAGAGTGCCACTTTAAGAGCTTCTGAGCTCTCTGCTTCAGTGGTTTGAGCTGACAGGCTGTGCCTCCATGATAAATCAGGTCTTTTAGAAAGTTAGTTTCGGTTCAGTCTTTGGGCACCAGAGCCGGTGAGGTAATGCAGCAATGTGCTGCGTCCATAGTTCCTTTCTGTTAGTAAAATATCCATGGTGATTCCTTGGTCATTCCTTGGTTACCCCTAATCTGATTCCTATATAAGATCTGTGTTCCTCACAATGGAAAGCCATTCTGTGATTGCTCACCTGACTGCTAAGAATTAAACTTTTTATAATAAAATCAAGACCTTTGTCTGGACTCTTCTCTTGTTGAAGCTCCAAGCCTGGTGGGCTTGGGGGTGATGGACAGGGAGGACAGTAGAGTCTGCCACCAGCCATGGCTGCCCCCTTTGGACCCTCCTCCATGTCTGGGAAGGGTGTTCTTCTGTCTCCTGGGGTGGGGCTGCCTCTGCCTCCCCCAGGGTGTCCTGAGGCTCTGCTTGTGGGACAGGTTGATAGGGGGTGGCTCAAGCAGAAATTCTTCCCCTGTGCCTCCTTGCAAGACAAGGTAGAGAGGGGCAGAGGGTTTAGCTTCATTTCTCTGTCGCTCATCCTCGCACAGGGTGAGGATGGTTGGGTTTGGGCTGGGGCGGGAGGAGGAAGGAGTGGCTTTATCCATTTTGGAGGCTCCTCCACCATAACCTGCCAAGTCGTGATGTAAGGGACCTGATCAGGGTGGCCTGGACGGCCATAAATTATATCCTTTACTCTGTAGATGGCGGGCAGGTCAAACGTCCCTTCTTCAGGCCAACCGGCCCCAAAGGTCAGCCATTCATTCCTGCAAAACATAAAAAGCTTCCCTTTCTTTACTCTTAACCCCAGGCTATCAGCCTGGGCTTTGAACTCTGAGAACTGATCCTGGAAAAGGCTAAGAGGAGTTACTTGGTTCTGTCCTATCTCTTCTAATGCAGTAAGAGTCACAAACACAACAAAGAGCACAAACACACAGAAAAATAACACACAGTTAGTTGGATCTTAAACTGAAAATAGGACGATGGCCTCTTGCCTCCCAGCGGGCATGACCCGCTTTGTCCTTCCAAGTTTACCAAGGGGATCCAATCCCCACCAGGTGGGTCCAGGACGTCTCCTGAATCCCACAGCCTGGGGCCTTCCAATGCATCCACCTAGGCCTCCAACAGGCAATCTCAAACTGGGCCCAAAAACCAGATGCGCGCAAATACAAAAGACACAGAACAAGTGACACTCACCTATTGGATCAGGCAGACTCAGTGCTCTGGGATCCCATGGGGAGTCTTGGGGATCCAGGATGAGCCCCCAAATGTTGTGCCCAGAGAATGGACCCCCAAGAACAACCACAGAATCCAGAGGGCATGCAAGAACAAAGAGTCTTTATTTGGGCTTAAGCTCAGACTCTCAGACCATACTAATATGGTAGGTCTGTCTGAGAGCCCCGATTGCAGGGGGAGGGGGGGCTTTTTATAGGTTTCAGACAAGGGAGGAGGGGAATAACAGAGACACATCTTGATTGGTCCAAGGAGCCCATGTGCGCCAACACACTTTTGAATTGACTGGTTATAAGGGATGCAGTCCTGAGGGCTTCTCATTGGTGGGTGCTACCCTCAGAGCTGTGGAATGTGCTATTATCTATAGAGCCAGAAGTCTCTGTTTCTACCTTATAAGGCTGCTATATGTCTGGGCTTGCTTGACCTATAGCTTCTGTTGGAAAAAAAAATGAAATACCTTGATGAATGCTGTAAGAACTCTGCATTTTGATAGAAAACTCTGTTTAAAATGTTGATTTAGATTTACTTGCTAAGCTTGCCTGTTCTGCCTGATTGTATCTACCACACATGGATGATTAACCTAGTTGAAATGCTAAGAATTGAAGTGCTGTAAACCTCCTTCCTGGACCCTGGACCCTGGACCCCAGACTCAGTTGATTTACAATGTGTCCTGTAGGCCTGTTTGCACACACCAGATAACTGATAAGGAACAAAAGAGGGAGGTTGCGCCAGGCTTACACCAGATCTACCCTTCCTGGAAAAGATGTTTAACCGAAACTATAGCTTTTAGAAGATGTTTGATCAAAGTGTCTGCTGAGGAATGCTTTTTGTGTAATGACTATGTGGGCCTATATAATCTGTACCTGAAACTGAATGGGGGTCGATCGTTCTGACCAGACTTGCATGTCTTGGGAAACCGGTCGCCCCCAGCCGGCTGGAAAGTAAAGACTCTGCTTGATTTTTACATCTCCAATCCCGTGTATTTGTTATCTGGAGGGGACCCATCGAGTCACGGACCCTAACAGCTTCCTGGGGTGGGGGTGGCAGGTGGAGATTACAGTATGCCTGGGCATGTTCAGGCTTGCCTGAAACAGCTAGTCAAAATGGGGTCAATATAGTTTGTCCCTTCAATTAAGGAATCAAGCCATTTACAGAAGCGAAAAAGAGCAGTTCGTCCTAAAGAGGGGCAGGGGTCTCGGGAGTGCAGGGCAGGGGTCCAAGGAGGAGGGCTTCACACTTTAATGGCTTTGCTAAGTCCTTTAATGGGACAGGGTCTTTGTAAAGTGAGGGAGGCTTTAGCAGATCTAAGTGACTCTGACCAGCATGTAAAATATGTCTGTAGAATAACAGAACACCGTACAAGAGATATAAAAAAGACCAGAGAGAAGAAATAGTCCATTTGGGTTACTTAAAGGCAAATGTGGCAAGATTTATGTCGAGCCCAAATTTCCAAAGAAAAAGTTGATAGAAAACCAAATTCAGTACTAAGGAGTTTCTGGAAGGCTTTAAAACCAGAATAGTTTACAAAAGTCATTCAAAGAATAAAAACTTTCCCTGGGTGGGTTAAGGATCCCCAAAGCTTGAATAATGTGCATTTCACTCTGGAGAAAGGCTATGCTAAGGGTGGAGGCAGTTTTTCCCACCAGGGCCTCCCCCATCAGCCATCAATGGAGAGATGACAGGTTTGGCTACAGTAAGGAGGCAGATCCTGGGCCTGCCTGAATTAGGGAACTAACAGGTGCAGCAGGGACAATAGATACCCCCTGCCTCCTTATCCCAATGCAGGGTCAGATACCTGGAGCCAGCATGTGTAAGTATATCAAGAATTTTTAAAAAAGGCAGAGAAACTCCATGTAAGATCCCCAGAATGCAGAATGACTCCAAAGGGATAACTAAAGATAGTAAAGAACTAACCAAATTAATGCCTCTTACCCATGCTATAGTACCTAACACAAATGGGTAAAACCTTTCCATGCTGTGGCAGACCTTGACTACAATTGGTTTAATAAATGATGTTAATCTTTGAGTGTTTTACAGATGTGAAACCCATTTAAAAGCTAACTGAAGAAACAAAGGCCAGCTAAAGCTTTAAGATTCTTGGGAGTTTTATGATTGGGTAAGATACAGAGGCTCCCAAACTATATAACTGTTAAGAAAATCTACAGTACCGGGGTGGATTGCCCCCTTATGAGCTGTTGGTCAGAGAGAGATCCTAGAGATCCTCAAATTCACCAAGGCTATTGCCACTAATGTCAGTTGTACACTAGAAATGTCAGTAAGGCCATGGTGCTGAAGACACTGCATCATGTGAGCATGGGAGAAGAAGAGATAGAGCTGAGACTAAGCCAAAAACTCCATGCCACTGGATTTGGATGGCTTCACAGTGTCAGAAAGCTTTATGCAGATGGTTGGGGGAGAAAGGATCCCCTATGATTTTACTCAATGATGGACCCCACATGCTGCACACTGTGGACATGCCAAGCAATGCCTGCTAGTGCAATAATGACTTGACTAACATATGTGCAACTGACAAATTCCTAATTGGATAAGGCCTGTGGTGGAACACACATCTAGTACTGTAGACCAGGCCAACCCCCTGTGTCAGGGAAGGCTACAGGCCCCAGTGGGGAAATAGTTGCAAACATACTGTTTAATGAATATGGCACACCTGCTGGAATATTTTCTAAGCGTTTGTATTTACATTCATGTTTGTTTAGATGTGCCTATATCCTTCCATTTGTCTTCATAGAGGGGAAACACCACTGAGATAGATCAGTAGCCACATCTTGAAGACAAATGATGGGGAGACCCAAGATATCACTATCTCACCATGATACAAAAGAGATCACCTTGCATCTGTCACCCCCTTCCAAGGCTCAGGGAAATTTGTGGAAGAAATGGTGAAATTTGTAAGAGCCAGAGGAAAGGTGTGGGGTGGAGTGTAGCCTGAAAATTACTCACTGCTCCAAAATTGTAAGCCAGCCAGGGGCAAGACAAGGAGCACCCTGGGAAGAACAATGGAGCTGCCCAGGAGATGGAGAGTTAGCTGCGGAACGTTAGCACAGGCAGAGAGATTGGAAGTGGGGAATAGTGCTTGGGGCTGCTGGGGCAAACTGCAGCATCCTACTGGGTATGGACCAGTGATGGGACACTTAAGACTGTGGGTACAGAGCATGAATGCTAATGGATGCTGCAGTCGGGGCTTGAATGATTCGCAGGTCCTGAGAAGTTGTTTCTTTGTAAGTCACTCCCTCCCGAAGTCATAAAACGGTACAAAACCCAAACTAAAAGAATTTCAGGTTAGTCTGTGAGCCCTGGGGACTTGGAGGGCATGCTTGAGCCTCTCAAGAAGGGAAAGGGGAAAAACATAGTGCAACAGAAATACATGGCAGAGCCCCTAAACTTTGTAAATAGTTGTAGACTATTCAAAAAAAAATTGAAATAAAAAGTATCTCTCCAAAATCACATGCACGTGACATATCAACACGTCATAAAATTACATATAAATTCTACAACCCCCCCCAAAAAAAACAAGGGAGAAAATAGAAGATGGAGAAGAGGAGATTAGGGTTAACATCCTTTATCAAAAGCCAGTAGTGGAAAGATTTGAGATGTGCCCCAGGCCATGGAGAGAGCAATAGGATTTTAGAATATGTTCATGCAAAGAAGTTTGAGGTATAGAAATAAAAGTAAAATAAAAAATAAATTCCATATTCAAATCCGATTAGGGTAGTAAGGTAAGAATTCAGTCACTGCAGTGCTTGATCCGCTTACATTTAGGTATCTTAACAGAGTTTAGAATATTCATCTTTGTTTAGAAAGTTTCTGGGTATTTTTTGGATGTACTGAAACTGGAAAAAATGAAAGACCCCAGAGCATCCCTGGACTTAATTACTTCTTCCATAAGAAATAAATTCCTAGAATGGGGAAATTGGATACCTCTTGGAAAGAAAAGGAAGAAAGAGGTTTACAAAAGGGAACTGGGGAAGTGAGGATTTCCAACCTTTGCCTACAGCAGGAATAGAGGTGGGGCACCACACACACCTGAGTTGATACCACAACCACAGGGCTTCATAATTTCAGGAAAACTTTACTGGTCATTGCTTCTGAGATAGTAATATTGCTGTTTACACAGTCAAGTACTAAAGGATGAAATAGAAAAGAAAAATATCTCAATGTTTTCTGGAAATAAAGTTACCAATTCACAGTTACAGTTGCAGAATTACATCAGTGGAGCACCAAATGCAGTTTTAGAAGGACAAGCAATAATCTAAGTCTGCACATCAATAAGGAAACGCTAGAGGATTTTATGACATAATTAATGAGAAAATGGGCAGGAAGCATCTTTTCCTTCTGAGTATAGACTAATGTTTGCACTCTTCATGTTTTCTTGCTTTTACTTATCCCTAACAAGTTAAGGGTTCTGGGGATCTACACCAACACTCACCCCAGCAAGTGTGAGGTCAGGAAATTTTGAGCCATGGCTCCACTGAAGTTGCCATCTGGCTTATAAATAAACAAACAGGTAACACTTTCTCATTTGTTATCGCCACAGAATGAGCATCTACAGATTTGATAAGAATCCCTGAACCATTTAGTGTTGTGTAGAATTTAAGGAAAGGCTAAAGAGAACAAAAGGAAGCATGTTGCCTCCTCTGTCAAGATCATCAGTAGGTTCCAAAGCCACTGCTCCATGGGCCACTTTCCACATTAGGAATTGACTTAGAAGAGAAACATCTTTCTGACTGAGTAATGTCATCCATATATTTTGTCTAAAAAGAATTATACTATTAGTTCCTATTTTTAACATTGTTTTTTTGTTCTGTGTGTGCATATGTGGGTTCATGTGTATATGTATGGGTGTGCATGTGGGTCGGTGTCCATTTGGAGGTCAGAGGACAATTCTATGGTATATGTTCTCTCCTTCCATTATGCAGATTTCAGGGATCTAACACAAGTTCTGTCAGGCTGGGTGGCATGTGCCTTATGTGCTGAGCCATTTCATTGGTCTTTAACTTCTTTATTTTAAAATAAACCTAGACACATTAATATATTTCTTCAGATTAATTTATATGATGTAAAAGATGTGAAAATGAAAATGATTTTCAACTGTAAGAATTAAAAAATGAAGCTAGTTTCATGCTCTTTTATTATGAATAGGCTAATTTTCTTTGAGGACTGTTAGGTATGATTGTGGGCTGAGTTGGTCACATGCTACAGTTTGTATCTTAGAACCATCAGTCCAGATTGGGATTTTTTACTTCGATTCTACTTTATTCTCTTAAAATATCCTCTCCTAGCTGCCTGTGGTGGCACATGCCTTTAATTCAGGGATAGGCAGATCTCTGTCAGTTCCAAGCTAGCTTGGTCTTTGAGGACTGTTAGGTATGATTGTGGGCTGAGTTGGTCACATGCTACAGTTTGTATCTTAGAACCATCAGTCCAGATTGGGATTTTTTACTTCGATTCTACTTTATTCTCTTAAAATATCCTCTCCTAGCTGCCTGTGGTGGCACATGCCTTTAATTCAGGGATAGGCAGATCTCTGTCAGTTCCAAGCTAGCTTGGTCTATGTAGTGATTTTTAGGCCATCCAGGACTGTATAGTAAA
>NW_008357493.1:4284825-4286024 GCF_000622305.1 Nannospalax galili | reverse complement strand
TCAGAATATTTCTTAATGCTTTCTTCATGGTTTTATTGTAGCTTTTAGTGAGTTTTTTGCAGTCTTATTAAACCAAATGTAATCTATTTCCTTGCTCGGCATATTGTTTTAGAGATAAACTTATCAGTTTTATATAGTGTTAAATGTCAACCTTAGAGTTAAACCTGAATAAACAGCCTAACTCTTAACTTTAGTTATGAGTAGACCTGAACTTAGAAGGTACCCATTCCTCCAGATGTCTCCTGGAACTGTGTAGTAGAGTCAGCTTTACCCATTATTTGGTATAAAACCATTTCTTAAGCATCAATTTTGGGCCACTAGAAGCTTGGATTCACCCTTACATTGTCAGTCTCTTTTGCTCTTTGGTCCCTAGCCTGAAAATATCTCATACACACATTGTCAAGCATTCTTCTCAGTCTTCATTGTTTTCAGTGAAAGTGTGCTGCCTTTCAGAGCCTTGATTTGTCAAATCTCAGGCATACTCACATTCATTCACAATCTTGGATGGAGCAATAAATTGAGCTACCAAGGGACTGAGGTCAGGTGCTCAAGTCACAAGAGCACATGGCTCAGTGAATTTGCTTACAGTATCTTTTCGGTTGTAAGGTTAAGTAAAAGTCACTAATCAAAATTCTGTCTATATTATAACACTCATTCCTACAGTTACACACAAATTTGTACTTTTACCCTAATTTCTGTGAATTATTCTTTTATGAACATACCCTATTTTGTTTTTCATTCTCTTTATTTCTTTAGAATAAGGAGTTAATGAGGAGCCATGCTATTAACCTGGGCAGATGAGCTCTGGCTCTCCCCAGTGTTTTAATTAATTAAATAACACGTTCAAAAAATTCACCAATTTTGTTGGCTATATTTGCTGATTTTTTTTTTCCTTTGAGACACATTTTCTATGTAGCCCCAGCTGGCCTGGAACTCATTATGTAGAAGAGGCTGGTCTGGGACTCACAGAGCTCTGCCTTTGCCTCTGATATGCTGAGATTAAAGGTGTGTACCACCATGCCTGGCCCATAAGTAAATACCCTTGATTCTACTTGGTGATTACAACCACAGACACATGGCCATCACACATTTCTAATTTCATTCCAATTTCTCTCTCTTCCTTCCTTCCTTCCTTCCTTCCTTCCTTCTTTTTACTTTCCCTCCCTCCCTTCCTTTCTTTGGTTGGATTTTGAGGGTCA
>NW_008357493.1:4271363-4284676 GCF_000622305.1 Nannospalax galili | reverse complement strand
TCTTCTTCTTCCTTTCTCTCTCTCTCTCTCTCTCTCTCTCTCTCTCTCTCTCTCTCGGTATTGAGAATTGAAACCAAAGCCTTGTACATGCTAGACAAATATTCTGCAACTGAGCTAAATACTTTTAAAAATCATTTCACTTTGAAACAGGATCTTGTCAAGAGGCCTTGGCGAGACTTGAACTCACACTGTTCTAACCAAGCAGCCTCCTCAATAACAGGGATCATAGACCTTTGCCCATAGGTTGTAACCTAGCCCTATCTTAATGACTTACATTAAGAACTTCCAAATGGTATATTACGGTTCACACAATAACATATAAGTTACAGAAAAGCTAAGCAAGGGTTGAAACAATCACCTGGTTCAAAGTTGCGTTACTAGGTACAAAGGGAGAAGATGGATACAAATGCCAAGAGAGCCATTGCAGTTGACCAATTTGGGAGGTAAGAGATGGGGCTTTAACACAGAGTTGCCCAAGTGCAAAGCTGGTTCAGGGTCCAAGGCTCTGGCAGGTCAGTTTTGAATGGGCTGTTTCAGGCCTGGAGACAGTGCTGAGCTGGAGACACAGAGACCCTGTCAGGTGTAGTTTACTTGTCAAAACCATGATGTGGTCACCAAGTGGTCAATAGATGTGGCCGTGTCCATGTTAGGCACTTTCTTCATTTGTGGATCTGGTGTGTTGAAGCTCAGTGGCTTTTCTCTGATATGCTTCTGATGTACCCATGTGCCCATGTGTGGCTGATTGAGCTTGGTAAATGCGTAGGAGGCACTCTGTAAATAAGTTTTAAATATGAGTCTCATGCTTTCTGTTGGAGAGATGAACAAATGATAGTTGCTTACTACAAACTAGAGTCAGAGTCGTCTGTCTGAGTATTGACAGTTAAAATGGCCAAATAGCTGCTTTAGGAATGGAACCATGCAGCACTGAAGTGTTGTGCTGTGCTCTCTGGAATAACTCTGGGCAGGGCACAGCCTGAGATCCTTGAGAAATTCTGCAGCTCTCCTCCAGAAACTCTGGTTTTCAGATGGGAGTGGGGAACATACATTCACTTACTACTTTAGGCAGATGGAGGAAACAGTCTGTTCAAAAATATCTAAATATTGGGACTGGAGAGATGGTTCAGGGGTTAAAAGCACTGGCTACTCTTACAGAGGACCCAGGTCCGATTCCCAGCATCCACATGTCAGTTAACAGCTATCTGTAACTACAGTTCTAGGAAATCCAGCACTCTCTTCAGACCTCTGTGGGCATTACACAACATGGATGCACTTGCATACATACAGGCAATGCATTCATAAATATAAAATAAAAGTAGGAAAATATTATAGGAATCTAAATATCATCAGTAGCTTATAGGATAATCTCATTCTTCCTAAAGACTACTCTTCAAATATTCTGTTTGTATTTTCCCTTTCCGGAGAATGAAGAACTCAAATAGCTGTTAAATTTTTTTAAAAATTAAAAATAATTATAGTACAAAAATATCTAATGTGTTGACAGTGACATAACTGAGGTATAAATAGCTTACTTTGGATGTGTACTTTGATATTAAATCTTCGGGATGTTTTCTCATTAGATAAATATGTACATACTTACAAAGTTAGGTACTTAACAAATTGCAGATACACTGAGGCAAAGGTCTTCAACCGAGAAGCCACCCTGAAAGTAATTTTGTTGTAACACCGGGTCCAGTGTCACAAATTTCATTGTTTGCAAACTTGTAAGTTAAGTTAAAAAAGATCCTACCTAAGCCAGACATAGTAGCTCATGCCTTTAATCCCAGTACTTGGGAGGCAGAGGGAGGTGGATCTCTGTGAGTCTGAGGCCAGCTGGCCTACATAGAGAGCTCCAGGCTAGCTGTGGCTACAGAGAGAGACCCTGTCTCAAAAAGACAAAGAGAGAGAGAGAGAGAGAGAGAGAGAGAGAGAGAGAGAGAGAAAGATCCTACCTATAGAGAAAAGACATAAAATTTCAGTCCTCCAATAGTCCTAGGAAGGTTTGCTTAGCCTTGTATACAAGGAGGTTGAACAGATGGGCAGCTCTCCCCTGAAATCTTTGTCCTAACAGAAACTCTGGGTATGAAGGGACCACTCTGCTCTGTTGTATGTGATGGTTCTCTTCTTATGTTCTGTTAACACCTTAAACATAGTTAGGTGCTGGCTTCCATTCTCCACTTGGAGAACTATTCTTTTTAAAATTTACTTTATTATTTTGATTTTATGAATATGAGTGTATTACCTGCATTATGTAAGTGCACCATGCCATGCAATGCCCACAGAGGTCAGAAGATATGTTGGAGTCCCTCGGAATGGAGTTACAGACTGTTGAGCTGCCATATGGGTGTTGGTAATCGAACCCAGATCCTCTTCAAGAGCAACCAGTGTTCTTAACCTCAAAGCCATTTCTCCAGCCCCTGAGAACTTCTATTCTTTTATTGATACCACTCATCTTGAGGCTAATGGTTCTAAGACTTAACCCATTCTGACTCCTTCCCTAGCTTAGTCCACACTTAAAGGGATTTCTGATTTAGAGTTTCCACTGTAAATACAAATTTACAAATAGACAAGCAAGATTCATGAATTCAGCTTCCTTATCTCAAACAAGTAAGTCACTATCTCTGCACTCATGTGATCTAAAGGTTTGGATAAAGTCCATCTCTTTTCTTCCTCTATCCCCAGAAATGTATCTTTGGAGCTTGTGAATGCCTCCTTGAATGTATCTTTGTATGTATGTTTTCTTCATTTAGTCACCATGCAATATTTTACTGAAGGAGTATATATGTGCATATTTATACATCTTCATGATTTTTCAATATTATTTTTGTTTACTATCAAAGAGGATGCAGGATAGATTAATTCTCAGGCTTTAAGCTTGAGTAAAGATCCAAGAATTCCTATGCTATTTATCACCCACAAATATTTGGAAATTTGAGCAGATTAGTTGGAATTTCATCACTCTAGTGTCTTTATTTATAAAATGGTAATGATGATGTGGCTTCCTGGTATTATCTGAGAGCTCATCTAAGTCTTAGTCAGCAAATAGTGAAGTCTAACACATTTCCTGCTCAGAAATTACTCTGATGGTATTTCTGTGAGTCAAAAAAAAAAAGCCAACAGAACAAAATGTTATCCTTTCCCCTCTCCAACTGACACATTGCCCTGCTCTGGCCCTTCTAACCCTTCTGCAAACTATCCTCATATTACACTCAACCTCAAAAATATATGTTCTTTCAATTTTTAGTTCATTAAATTATTAGCAATATTAAATAATTATGGACATTCTCACACAGTGTTATGTGACCTAATCATCTTTTTAGTTTCTCTCAGTTCTTATTTCATTATGAGTTTATGCTTAGAGTGAGGAAGCAGGATACACAGAGCTAGTGAAGGACTATCCAGATCATGACTCCAGAAAATCTAAAGTCTCATTTATTTTCCATAGATGAGGAGAATCTGTTAGCAAAAGAACAACAAAAATTTCTAATTTTAACTTGAAAAAGAAGATGATTAATGTGAAATTTCCAAGACCCTCTCTGTACCAGAGCTTTAGAAGAAAAAATAAAGGTGGACGTTTGAATTTAATCAATCCTGTAGTAAATTCCCTTTGTTCTTTTTTGAAATGCAGTCATGTAAATTCTTTTGAGCATTAAGTAATAGGTCTTCAAGGAGAACAAGAGATTGTCCCCTCAGAACTTCAAAGAGGAGACTTAGAAAAGGAGACAGAAGCAAAAGATAGTCATCGACACATCTTTGCTCCTGGACTGGGAGAATAAACAGACACGGCATATTTGAATATGATGTATTTGTTAATTTACTGTGTGACACATATCTAAAGTACTTTTTTCTGTTTGTTTAACTAAATGCTTTCACACTGTATTTTAAATAAATCAAATGTTTGCAAGTAGTTTTCTATGCAGAAGAAAAAAATGAAATTCAAATATTTGCACTTTCATTTTCCTTTATTTTTCAAGTTTAACTGAAAAGGTCCAATGGAATAGTAAGATGAAACTGATAAAATAAGCGCACACGTTTTCCAAAGAAGCAGTGTGATCAATAGAATTTAAAATATTTATATATAGGAAGTGGTGCGGAGAGGTGGCTTGTAATGATTAAAAGTGCTCGCTTGGACACTTTAAATGGGGAAGTCATGCTGGAAGAGCTAGACAGGGAGTGAGAGAGGAGAGATAAATAATGCTTAGTGTAAAAATCCAGGGGAAATCATTTAAGTCCAACAATCTAATGACAAATTGCACATCCATTATCTCTTCATAAGTCCATCTGTAGAGATAAGGGCTACATGACAAGAAACAGTACCAGACACAGGAGAAACCTTCCTTTGAGTTGTTGGTCCATGGGACTCCCAAAATTACCCAGCTATTGCCACAGCCCTTAATTGCTTCCCAGAAATTGAAGGTAAAGACCCTACTGCTGAAAACAGAACATACTTCAGACACAGTATTTGGAGCAATGGACCTGGAACTGACCTGGAAGCCACATTCCCTGAAAGTTAGCTATCATAGTTTTGGAGAGCACTACGCAAGATGCTAAGGGAGAACATCAATTGATGGTCCAACTCCAGCTTTAAGACCAAGTCAATGATCTGCACAGCATATGACTTCGCTTCAGTAGTGGCCCTTCTCTCTTGGAGGTGGTCAACAGCTCTCTCATTGGACTAAAAGGTCACTCAGTGAGAGGAAATTCAAGTGTGGTACTTCAAGCATAGCCAAACACATGTCTTCTACGACCACTCCACATGTATGGAGTGGTCATAGATCCTAGAGAAAACCCCTAAACTGTCACATCCCTAGACTAATAATAATTTCTTAATATGTGCAAAATATGTATCCTTATATTTACAGGCAAATATCCCAGTCACCACTCATCAAAGAAACTTCTTTTGCACCAGTTGGAGACTATTAAAGAGTACCACAACTGGTCACACACAGACATTATCTATGAATTTCCCAAGTCTAAGTGGCAAATCTACAATGTAAACCCTACATCTAAGGCTCACAGAACATAGAATAAGGGTAAAGAAGACAATACTGAATATCTCAATTCTCATTAATGAAGCTTCCTCATGCAACAGAGGGCCAGGAACACAAAAGCTCACAAACGACCAAAATGTAGAGACTAAGAGTCTTCAGAATGCTGGTCCTTGGACAGGACTCCTATACCCACCCCAGGGCTCAGGGCCCATGGCAGAAGAGGAAGCAGAAAAATTGTTAAGAGCCAGGGAGGAGGTGCAAGATCATATGGAAACAGATTCCTACAAGCTCCTGGGACCCTGCTCATATGAACCTACAGCAATGATGTCAGCATGCAACTCATACAAACTCAGACAAAAACCCAGCATGGAACTGGGGAAATAGGCAGCTGACCCCAGTCTTAGTTGAAGAAATATTGGCAACTGATTACTGCTGGGTGAGGAAGAGCAATTTTCATAAAGCAAAATCCTCTAGAAAGACTAACTAGATAGACCTCAGTAGATGGACTTGCACTGAGGGACATCTGGGGACACTAACGACACAACAGGCTTTAAGACAAATGACAAAATGTATGAATTCCATTAGAGTCTATGGGAGGATGCGAGTGGAAAAGGTGGTATAAAGGTGATTAATATTGGCTAAGATGTTCTGTATGACATACACAAGAATTCAATAAAAAGGAATTATAAAAAAATGTGCTCGTTACTCTTTCAGAGGACCAGGGTTTGGTTTCCAGCACACACAGTGAGGCTCACAACCACTGGAATGCCAGTTCCAGAGGCTCTGACGGCCTTTGGTTGTACAGGTATTGCATTCCTATGGTACACTAACATGCATGCAGGCAAAAATATCATACACTCATATGCATAAAATAAAAATAATAAAATATTTTAAAAAAATAAATAAAATCTTTTGTTTCTACAGGATTTTTATTTTATTGCATGTTACCTTTATTAATAAAATATGATCATGAGATACAGGATTCATAATATTAGCACAGGGTTTTGCACTGCAAGAGACACTTTTACACACATAATTTAATTCAGTTTTCCAGCAGCCTGGTGAGGTGGATAAGCAAACATGCAAAATGAGGAATTGGGCCTTCTGGAGATCAACTCCCTCCCTAGGATTCCCTGCTGGTGAGGAACAGAATCCAGGTCTCCAGTCTTTGAAACATGATCTTTCTAGACTGGCTTCAGGTTAATCTATCTGTGACATGCCCATTCTCACTCACATACCCTTCTTCCTGTTGAAATGACCCTTTCTATTTATTTCTCTGTACCTACTTGCAGGTGTCAATCAAATCCATGTCCTTTCAAAAGCATGTGGAGTAAGAACAGAATCCTCCTCTACCCAAGGTGTCCCTCTGATGTCCTTCTAGCTGTTGTCTCACTCAGTTCCACCACATTGGCTTACAGTACGTTTAAGAGTATGTTGCACATGGCTAACTTTTCTTTAGGTGGAGACCTTGCATAAGCCCCAAAAGATCTTAAGTGATGTTGAAGGCAGAAGCTGGTTCCACAGTTTCTTGTATTGTATCCTTAGTGATGGTGGACGCAGTCCCCAAGAGCCTCAATAGCAGTTTGCCATGTGTCCTAACATCATCTTCACAACTAGCATCAAACTGCTTTTCATGAAGCACCCAGTACTCCTTTCATGGCTAATAATGGAGGCAACAGCAAGCACACAAAGACACACAGTTGATAAGGATAGGAAAAGAATCCCTGTAACCTGAAATGGAGAGCTATATCCCCCTAGAAGTGAAATGACATGCAACTCTTCTTGTCACTAAGATATTTCATTGTAAAATAAAGCACTATCTTCAACAGTCACAACCAAACATCTTTAAAAATACAAGAAGACACAAAAGAAGCCACCAAATTCTACCATCTGCAAAGTGAAGCAGGTACTTAAAGAAAACTGGTACTTCATTTAGAGATGGATAGTTGAGAGACACAGTGAGAGGTTAGAGAAATTAAGAGTTGGTCTTGGTATAAATATGTTGACAGACTGCTGAAAATGGAGGGGCAGTGTCAAGGGAACTGATACTCAGTTGACGCCTGGACACTTCACCCCGTCCACTGTATTATCCTTCACGGTAGGGTAGCCTCTAACACTCAGCTATCTTGAGAACATGTTCCTTTAAATCAAGACTGTGAACTGTAATTTTTTTCATTCTTGGATAAATACTGTGAAAGGTAACACATAATTCAAGAGGTATGTTGAGCTCTATTTGAAGGACTGCCACATAATAGAAAATATGACATTTTGTCATTTATTTTATATTTCAATTCTACCAGATGCTAAAGTCAAGATGAATTAACATTTTTTCCTAAGCACATACCTTGTCAGAATCGTGCTCTAATTCATGAGAAGTTTTAAAAATAACAACAGAGGGGGCTAAAGAGATGGCTCAGCAGTTAAGAACACGGACTGTTCTTACAGAAGACCCAGGCGTGAGTCCCAGCACCCACATGGGAGCTAACAACTGTCTGTAACTCCAGTTCCAGGGGAACTGACAGTCTCTTCTGTCTCCCACAGGCATTGCATGACACAGGTGCACTTACCTTCATGAAGGCAATACATGCACGCAATACATGCATACACATAAAAATAATAAATAAAATATTTTAAAAAATAAATAACAATAGAGCCAGGTGTGGTGGTGCACACCTTTAGTCCTGCACTTGGGAGCCAGAAGCAAGCAGATGTCTATGAGATTGAGGTCAACATAGTCAACATAGTGAGTGCTAAGCCAGCTGGAGGTGCAGGGAGACCCTGTCTCCAAAAGAGCAAGATTTAAAAATAATAGTGATAGAATGGGTGATTGTTGCCCTCATGAATGTATGTAGAAGAAAACAACTTACATCTAGGGCAGAACAGAAAGGTATCCAAAGGCAAATCTAAACCTCTGCTGTTATTTTTTAACTCAAAAAAATCACGAGAGATTGCAAGCTAGAGTTGAATTTATTTCAATTAATTGCTACCTGCCTTAGTTACCCAGTAATGACAGTTCATATTCCCAAGCTCTCCCAAACATCTCAGAGGCATATAAAGTTCAGGAAAATTGTGAGGTGCTAACTAAAAATGAAAAAATCCTGCCATAGGAAACCAAGACAAAACTGGAAGATAATATGACACACATCATGTGCTTAGTGTTGGGTCCTGTTTTATTTATTTATTTTTACTTTATGTGTATCGGTGTTTCCCTTCATGTATGTTAGTGTACCCATGACTGAAATGCCTGCAGAGGCTATCAGAACACCTGGAACTGGAGTTAGGGAATCATTGTTAGCTGCCAGTAGGTGCTTGGAACTGAACTTGTGTCCTCTGCAAGAACAGCCAGTGGTCTTAACTGCTGAGCCATCTCTCAGTTTCCATGCCCATGTGCTGTTTTTATAACCCATCACTAAAATTAAATTCAGTCATGTGTACCCTGAATGGATGCAGTGGGAAGAGTTGTCTATTTTAGAGAGGAACTTCAAGTTAGAGAAGCGAAGCTGATGCTCCATCACACAGGATGCACAGCTATGAAGGATCTGACACATCTGCAGAGTGCAAAGCACGAGAAACAAAAACAAGCCTATCATCACAGAGCTGAGAGCATTTTTTCTTAATATGTACCCACAGTGCATAGAATGGCTTGCAGGGGTCGGGGAGATGGTTCCCCAGGTGAGAGCACTTGCTGTACAAACATGAGGACTAGAGTTCAAATCCTTAGGACCCAAGTGAAAAGCCAAGTGTGATAGTGATCATGTCTGCTTGGAACCCCAGTGTTCTGGAGGGTAGAGATAGGAAAGTAGCTGGTGCTTGATGATGACCAGCCTACCCTCAGGTTAGGGGAGAGACTATTTCAAAGGGAATAGGGTAGAGAGAGATATAGAGCAGGACACTGATGACCCTCTTGCCTATGGTGTGTGTGCTTATGCATTTTACCCCCTCAACACACACACACACACACACACACACACACACACACACACACACATACGCACAAGAAAACCTAAGAATACCTTGCTTTCTTAGATTATCTGTTTGGAGACAGGCATGTTCCTGAAAGCCAGGAGGAGCTGTGCATTCCATATTTCCTATACACCTAGCTCTATTTCTTCTCTCACAATTCACAAATATTACTACGCAATCCACCCTGAGTGCATAAATTCTGTTTTTCTTTACCTACAGGGCTTGGCTAGCTTCATAAGCTGTCATAATTTTAGTTTGAATTTGGTCTCACAGGAGCAATGTCTTCATCACATCCAAACCTGTTTCCTTACTATCAGAAGGACAGAAGAAATAAGGAAATTGACCCCACGGCTCTTTCTGGGAACTTCAACAAAGTAATTCCTAAAAATGACTTTACACAAAGACACGTCCAAACCTATTCATGGAATACAGAGGCATCTTCAGTATCACTCTTAGCGAAATGTTGCAACTTCCACATGATGCCAACAGTTAGACAGAAATTTCCAAACCAGAATTAGTGAGAAGGGTACATAAAGAGTGGCCTTTGGCTAAATCCCACAGCCTCCACTCCGAGGGGACTTATGCCTTGAAAATGCTCGATGTGGGTTTTATTACACATCATGGTATATCATGTTATGGAAAATGGTTTTTATGGCATGCTTATGTTCTACAAAATAGTTTTCTCCCCATTTTCATTTCTAAAGGCATCATGTATTGTTTGGCCTGAAAGATCCCAGTGACCTTTACTCTTTTTTTAAGCAGGTTTCTGTGCTTTTACTGGAAGCACCCATTATATCAATAATATGTCCCTATAAATTATATATCTTTACTGCAGGAGAATGAAAACAAAGTTTATTGCATCTCACATTATAATTTTACTGCACTTGCTCACTATGTTTCTTACTATATAATCTTTGATCATGGCCTTATATTTTGTGGAAGTCTATACTTAAAAAAAAACAGCTGACAGTTTAAAGCTCATTAGGATTTTCTAACCTATTTTGATTATTTTACTTCAGAAATACATTTTCAAACTTGTTCCCCATTCCAAATGTGGACTTTTCATTGTGCCCCATAATTCAGTCTTGAGGACATATTTTTATTTGGATGGACTGTTGAAGACAAGAGGTACACTATCAAACTTGAAGGAATCTGTCATATATCATAGCCAGCTTAAAATAGATTGTCCACATGAAAATAGGGGGCTCACTAAATGAGCACACGACTGAGTAGAAAGCTCCCCTCTAAGGCCCTGGAGATTTGTGCAGACCTTGTTATGATACTAGTGTTGCTAATCAGAAACCTACATATTTAGTTTTCCCCACACTTGCATTCCTGAATCTCCTTCTACCCCCCTACCCCCATGAAATGATTTATTTTCTAATTGCTTCAGCCTATGGGCACATTACATACTTAAAAACAACACATTAATCTGTAACTTTCCACCCCAGTCAGCAGACACAACCATCCCTCTTGATAACCGCCTCTGGTGATTACAGAGAAAGCATTCCTGACTTCGATTATAGTGGAGAAGTAGCAGGGGATGACACGTCTCACACCGGTCTCCTAACTTATGTTTCGGCAGATTGCCAGGTGAGCTCAAAAGCCACAGCTGCAAACTTTTCTTGAGAACCCATGCAAGTCTCCAGTGTGTCGTGCTGACTACATATAGCTAGTGTTTCTGAGAGTAAAAATAAAATAAAATGGCACAAACGCAAGCCATACCCAGTTTATAGAGACAGCGGTGCTCCAATCATTCCTTTTTCTTCCTTCGTCAGTGTGTTGGTCTTCCCTTTTGTTCTTCTTAGCCTCACGTTTATTTTGGATTAACGATAACATTAACACCAAACAATTTAGGATGCTTTTCCCAGTGTTCATATACTGATTTGGAAAAGAACAAAATCTTACAGTTTTTCACCAAGAATGAGTCCCAATGTAACCCACCAGACCTTCAGGAATCAATTTCACTCAAAACTCATTTTCTTGTATGTCAAATTATTTTTGTTGTATTTTCATCAGGACTTTCCTTCAAAACCTAGATATCAAGTATATATTATATTTGATTTATTTATTTGATATCAAATATATATTAAAGGTGGTACATATCTTTATTGGAAAGAGAATGATATTTGATTACAAGGATGCATAACATTTCAAGAAACTATAATGAAGTTATTTTAAATTTTAAAGCATGATTCCTCACTAAGGCCTAGGCAGGGAGTAAATGCAGCATATTTGTGCCTTACAAATTAATTTATTTCTGTCGGCATGTATCCTGTATTACTTTCAAAAGGCTTTACTATGACTCACCAAATTTCCCCCTCTCTTACCAGTTTTAGTTTAGAGTGAAGCACTCAAGGAGTTATTAATGCCTCATCTCATCATTTTCCATTGTAGTTCTTCCTTACCTAGAGATAAACACACTTCCAGACAGAAAGGTTTTGAACATCTCTTATGTGTTTTCAGACTTTATTTTATGTTTTCCCATATAGATGCATGTAGGTGTTAGTGTTTGTGCACATGTGACTGCATGTATATGAATAGATAGATAGATAGGTAGATAGATAGATAGACAGACACATATATTACATATTTTTGATATGAATTATGCTATTTCTTGCTTTTTTTCATGAAACACAGTAGGTTTGAAATTGCATGTTCTCTTGATCATTTGGTCACTAAATAGTAGGCTCAATATTTGGCTGTATAATCTTTACAAATAAAGCAATTTAAACAACCACCTAATACTAAAACTCTAAGATGTTAAGGCTAACGAACATTGAGAAATTGGTTGGTCACTGAGAATCTAGAACTGGACTTCCAATTTCTAATCAACAGATCTCTTCAATGTGAACCAGTTACTTTAGATTCTCATGTTAATTAGCCTGATGATCTCACATATACCATTAGCTCCAGGTAGCTGAAGGGAAATGCTTGGTAAGAATGAGACCTGTTATTTATCTAAAATTAATACTAGTCTGGTGGAGTTTTCCTTGAACATACATAGATTAATTTTTCACTAAGCAGGAGCTATGAGAAAATTTCTAATAGTTTAAACTCTGCCAACAATTGATTTAGCTATTTTAGTCTTTACATACATAATTGTACAATACATAATTTTACTATAAGATTGTGTGTAATCAAATTTGCCTTCTTCCAAGTGA
The DNA here is from genome assembly GCF_000622305.1 of Nannospalax galili. Taxonomy (NCBI): domain Eukaryota; kingdom Metazoa; phylum Chordata; class Mammalia; order Rodentia; family Spalacidae; genus Nannospalax; species Nannospalax galili. The sequence goes on along the minus strand of NW_008357493.1, from coordinate 4,272,561 downwards.
GTTTTTTAGCTGCTGCTGATCCACAGCATTTCCCTCTGCTGTGACCTGACCAAGAAGTTTACCAAGCTAGAATTATTTGTAAAAGTCAAATCTCTGTAATAAACATGCAATAATAAACAGAATAACTTACCCATGTGAATGAAGACTTCTCTTTGAAATGTAAACTTTTCCAAATTGCTATATATTCTTAAATTCTTCAGGTAGAAAATAAAATGATCAAAATAAAATTTTTGTGGAGAAGCTGTTCCCATGAGCTAATATCCAAGTACAGAAAGTGTGGATAAAAACAGCAGTTACAAACAAACTGGTTTATTAACAAGTTTACTGGGGCTGAGGATGTTCCTAGTGATGCTTGCCATGGACAGAGAAACAAGCTTGCTGGTTGTTCTGTGACACTATCCTGAGGAGATGTGTACAAATGTTTACTCACTTCAGATAGGCACCCAGTGACAGACCAAAGTAAGACTACCATCAAAGCTCGACTCATTGAACCAATACGTTTTATTGGGGTTAATTACAGGACTGTGAATGAAAGTTAAGACAAGAATTATGCAAAGTGCACCCAAGCGTGGTTAACAGCTCACAAAAGCTGAAGAGCTGGAGCAGGCTGCATAACTAGCAGGCAGCTTAACAGGTGGGAAGCTGTCCCTTCTGGATACCCCAGTTAGTCTGAACCTCTTCTAAGAAACTTGTCTAGTCTCTTCCAGGAGCCTTATCTAGGCAGCTCAATTTGACCAAGAGTCTCTCAGCAGTCCTTACTGCTTATATGGGTTTGGAGAAGGAGGGAGCCTAGTGTATCTGTTCAGTCTCAGGGACTTCCTGAAGCTTTGGTGTTGTTGCTTTCTGAGTTGAATGAACTTCCCTGATGGAATATTTTACCTCTCTTTAGAACATTTTGTGTCTTAGAATGCTTTTATCCAAAAAGAAGATTTTTCAGATGAAACAGTTACACAATTCTGGTGTAACTGTGTGTGTGTGTGTGTGTTAGCATCCACTTATTGGAAAAATAGCAAATGAACTGAATTACTTACTTTTCTGCTGCTGTGATATAACATCACAACCAAGGCAGAGTATAGAAGGTAGAGTTTTACTTGCTTATACTTCCATCACAGTAAGGAGAGCATGGCAGGATGTGGCTAGAGGAGAAAGCTGAGTGTGCACATTTTCAAAGGCAAACAAAAAGCAGAGAGAGAGAGAG
>NW_008357493.1:4257288-4270935 GCF_000622305.1 Nannospalax galili | reverse complement strand
AAGAAAAGAGAAAGAAGGAGGGGAGGGGGGGAGGGAGGGAGGGAGGGAGAGAGAGAGAGAGAGAGAGAGAGAGAGAGAGAGAAACTGGAAATGGGGCAATGCCAAGAACTCTCAAAGCCAACTCCTAATGAAATATTTCCCCCAGCAAGGCCACACTTCCTGAACCTCTGTAACAGTGCACCAGCAATGAGGGGAGAAGTGTTTAAAAACCCAGACTCAATGAGGGACATTTCTCATTCAAACTACCACAAGTACCTTCTATGTAAACAAACACCTTATTTGTTTGTTTACAAAACAGCATTTCTAAAGTTTATATGTACTCCGTACTAAGAAAAGTGATAAAGTATCTGCCTTAGTCGTGGTTTCAAGTTTTGCTTTTTATGTTTTTGAATCGTTCCATCAAAGCATTTAACTAAGCTCCTGAATGTCTCCAGCCCCTCTCCGTCAAGAAGTTTCATCCTCCTTGTGCTGTTCAAACCCATAATACAGGCCGGATTGCCTCTGCTGCCTCTGTGGTCCTCTACCAGCTGCATCTGTGTAAGCACCACCAGCTCCTATATCTATGTTCTGCATCCCTCCGTCTCCAGTCTCCAGTGCTTGAACATCTGAAAATCTTCCATCATCTCTCTTCTTCCATCTATTCAAACCTTTCAACCTTCATTAATTTCTACATTTAACAGTGAGTGCTAAAACATCGAATGGTGTGACTCCTCTCAGATCACCTTCTCGTGGCTTCTTGTAGAGTTTCCGATGAGAATGTAGCCTCCTTTCATCACCCAAGTGATTTGATTCCTGCCCACATCTCTGACATTTTCTCCCCCTCACTCCCTTTTTCTTATTAAATGTCAGTAATACTGTTGCTGCTGGTCCTTTGTGCTTGATAACCTGTCCTTCCTCCAGTCCATTTCATTCCACTTCCCTCTCTGGCTGTAATTATCTCAATGCAGACATGCCCGTGTATGGCTGTGCTCATCCAAACCTATTCTCATAAGTTAGAGAAGAACTCTGTGACCATCCAGACTGCAAAATTAATCACGTTTAACATGATAATGTCACTCTGCTGTCTTCTTTCTCTAAAATTATGGTTATTTGAAATATTATTCATACACTCATGTCATTATTAAATGTTCATTTAAAATATGCATATAGCTACATTTTTATGATACACAGATGATCTTTGGGTTATGATATTTCAACTTATGATTTTTCATCTCTGTGGGGTTCCCAAAAGAATGGCCATTCAACAGAAAACGCATATCAAATAATGAACTTGCCAGGATTAGTCCTTAGCAGCATGACATTCTCGATGCTGGTGGCCACAACAAGGCACAGCTCCTTGTCTGCTGTGTCATCAGGAGGATGCACACCTCACATTCCAGAGACAGTCTTTGCTACAGTGCTAATTGACAGTGTACTGCCGATTGACAGTGTTGGGTAGGTGAGGTACATTAAGAGCACTTTTTTTTGTCTTTTTGAGATAGAGTCCCCCTTTAGATACAGCTGGCCTAGAACTCACTATTGAGACCAGACTAACCTCTATTTCATAGGGATCTTATCTCCTCTGCTGGGATTAAATGTATACACCACCATACCTGTCTACATTACAGTCTGATTTATACAGATTAGCTCTCTTTCAGTATGCTACAGAGAATGTGACTGTTCTTTACTCTCTGCTACGTTCTGCTAGCATCTTTAAGATGAGTTCCCAATCCTAACCTCCCTGTCAATGCCCCCTCTTTGGTTTGCAAATAGCACTTTTGCGGATCTTGTAAGTTTTTAGTAGTATTCATTGTGAAACAAAATACAGAAAAGGTCATAAAAGCAGATAAGACTGCATCAATCCCTATGCCTTCTTTTCTAAAAGAAAGTACGGAGAATATTCATGCCTAATATCATTTTGGTTTTAAAAAAGTGAATGTGATATTTTTTTTTAAAAATGTTTTGTTTATTATTTTTATTTTATGTGTTTGCGTGTATTGCCTGCGTGTAGGTAACTGCACCCATGTCATGCGATGCCTGCGAACAGAAGAGACTGTCAGATTCCCTGGTACTGGAGTTACGGACAGTTGTTAACTGCCATGTGGGTGCTGAGATTCAAACCCAGGCCTGTAAGAACAGTCAGTGTTCTTAAACGCTGAGCCATCTCTCTGGCCCTGAATATGATATTCTTAATAATATTTCCAAATTCACATAAGCCTAGTACTAATGGTAAAGCAATTTGCAACTCCCAAAGCAGCAACCTATATAGTCCCACAAAGGCCACTGTAAGACTAATGCTTTTTATATATAATAGAGAGTGATGCAAGCAGAAGGCCACAACTGGATATGTTTTAGAGAACAAGACACTGCAGAGTGCGTGTCCCTGGTTTGTCTCCTATATTGAACCTCACCTAGCCACGGCTCAGGAACCATTGAGGAAGAAGGGGCAGAAAGACTGTAAGAGACAGGGTTGGTGCATGAACATAAGGAAATAGAAGCTTCCAGGCCACTGGAAACTTGTTCATATGAACTTGTAGCAATTCTGGCAGCATGTACAAGACCCATGATGATTCAATCAGACAAAAACCCAGCACAGAATGAGGGTAATGGGCAGCAGACCCCAAATCTAGCCTAGGAATTATTGGCAACTGACAACTGCTGCTTGAGGGAGAGTAGATCTTAAAATGTCTAGATAGGCTGACGAGACTTCAGTGGATGAATTTGCACTGAAGGTCATCTGGGTTCAAATGCTGGACTGGATAGGACTTAACATATATGACAGAATATATGAACTCCAGTTGTAGGGGGTTAGGAGTGGCTATAGATGGGGGGAGGTCTAAATTAGATTAAGGATTATTAAATGAAATGCACAAAACATTAATAAAATTATTTTAAAAAATTCTGGAATAGCATAATCTTAAAATGAATGCTTTTGTGCTGTGTTAGCCATGTGCCCTGGACAAGTGCCCTTATAATTTTCAATATCCAAATTAAGTGACTCATGTGTAAATTGCAGACTACAGTTCAGAAGAAATGATTTTTACCTGGATTATCATTATAATAGCTACATACTAATGTGTCTCCATGTGACTCTTTTAAGTGTGAGCTGTGTCTCTTCATTCCTCTGCTCATAACCCTGTGGTAGCTTTCCATACCCCTCAGGAGCAAAGCCAGATCTTCAGTGTATTTTAAAAGTTTCAGCTGATCTGGTGACACATTAACCTTGGTGATCTCTGCTCTTCTCTCCTCATCTCTCACCCTGATCCTGTCACACTGCCTCTTCCAATTCCTTGAAGACAGGATTCATATTCCAGGTGTAAGCTCTCTCAGTTACTTTCACTTACGTTTCATGTGTTTCACCTAAGAAATGTTGGGCCATTCTGTGTCATCTGCCTCCACTACAGCCTTCACAGTATCTATTTTCACACTTTCATTAGTCTAACTTTCTTGGCGGTCACTTATTTCAACTTTCTGAGCTCTCTCATTCTTTTTACTTGCATCTTTTACTAAAGATATGACCATTATAGCCATCAAGATGTCTCAGTGGGTAAATGCTCTTGCTTACAAGCCTAATGACCTGAGTTTGATCCCTGAGACCCACAAGATAGAAGGAGAAAACTGTTGAAGCGGTCCTCTGACCTCCACATGTACACTGTGACTCATGTGTGCCCACACACTTAATACATATATGCATACATGCACATACTAGCTATACCCACATACCACACACATATACATACCACACACACCACATGCATTCACATTCATACACACACATACACACCAATACATAGGCATTCAAGTATACACATGGATATACCACACACCTATAAAGACAAATAAACAAACATACAAATTCCACATACACAAATATATAACACACACAAATACACACATATACCTATACATACACACACAATGCACATACCACATACACTCACACAAACACATGCACACACCCAATAAGTAAATACACCTACAAAGATTCCCAGTATCAATAATATTTGTAAAATACTCATGGCATTTAGGAAAATTACTTCTTCCTTCCCCTACCGGAATGCAGCCTCTGGGAGAGCAAGAGTATTGGATGGTGCTCCCTTAAGGAACTCCAACATTTGAAATATCATGGCACATGGAGCATCTCACTGTGCCCTGGGCCAGAGTGTGTACTAATCAATTTTGTGTAGCAAGCTCTGTGGGTCACTAGCTCACATATGTACCCATCCCTGTTTCTCCTGGGATATTTGGCTGAGACTGGAAGAAAAACAAGAATGGATTTTCTCTTTGTTTTCTGTTTGTTTTGTTTGGTACAACATATAACATATGGATTAAAGGAAAAGGGAACAACGTGAGCTTTAGATTATGGCTATTAAGGCAAAGGGGCAACCAGTTCTTACTGAGAGCCTTGTTCTTACTGAGAGCCTTCATCTCAAGCTATCACCAACTTGGATTGGAATGTCAGCGGAGGATGCTAAACTTTCAACAGTTATTGTTTTCTTCAGCTGTAAACAGCATTGGGAAAACCAAGACCCAGGGCACTGCTCACATTCTAGACTCCTGCTCTTTTCTATGATGGAGGGAGAGGAAGAGAGCCAGTCAAAGTAATATACATAAAAGAGAAAATGTAGGGATTAGTGTAATCAATCATGGCAGGGCAAAGCCCAGGAGGGGCTGCTAAGTGGCTAAATCCAGAGTGGGAGGTTCTGAGGCAGTCCTGTAAGCATAAGCTTACTTTCCCTTTATTCTAGGACTACGGACTTCCTTTTCTGTTCCTTACAGTATAACAGTCCCATCACCCTCACTTGTTTCTTCTGATGGACTTACTGTACCATCTATCTCAAGAAAATATGCAGCCCCAACAGAACCATTCTTTCTCCAAAATTCCATGGACTTCCAAGTTCAATGTTTATCACTGGCTGACTGGCAGACATTTAGTTTCTTTGGGTTAACTCATCTTATTCATGTCATTCCATCTTACCCTTCATGTAGATGCTCATTTCTGGTCCATCTAGCTATAAAGAGGTAAAAATATGTAATGCTTTGGGGAACCTGCTTCAGAAGGTGGGGACAGGGCATTGTTGGGGGTGAGAAGCGTGCATGCAGCTCTTTATGATATTTTGTCTAGTACGTGTCAGGATCATCCATACACATTGGAAATGTTGCAGGAAACACAAATGGCACATCTCTGACTTTGTAGAAACAGTATTTAGATGGTAGAATACAGAGAAAGGACCACTTTCCAGAAGATACACATCTTAGAGATGGAATTGAAGGCAGTTCAACCATTACATCAAAGATTTTTGAATATTAGACTGAAGACAAAGAGGTTGTACACAGAGACAATTCAGTCCTAAAGTCCTTATGCCAGTATTAAATACAGAGAAGCCCTGTGGGAGTCAAACAAAGGAGAGCAGAAGACCGGCCTCAACGACAGCTGGAAAGTTGGTTCTGAAAAGGCCAGTCCTAGATAGACAATGAAAGAATTGAAAGTTTTTTTCAGCTTATTTCTCAAATCTAAATCTTCTCTGCTCCAATACCAGAGATTTCATACAGAGATTCCTAATCAACTCTGTAAATGCTTGTGAATTTGGGTGGAAAAGTCATAGAGTGGTATATGCCAAGGTATCTTTGACAAGGAGAATGAGTTCTTCCTTCAGTCAAAGGAAATGAAGGTGGTGTGGTAAGAACATTGGTGTTTAGAAATCATTTCCACATCTATCAGTCAGTTAATTTCATCATGATCCTGTGAGATGGAAGATAGCTGATTTGCAACTCACTGTGCTTTATCTGTAAATCAATGAAAAAAAAAAAACAAACAATGGGAAGATTCTCAGCAGAGAAAGAACACCTTTAGGTGATGAAATCTAATGTGTCTCAACCTCCATGCTTACACAACCTCCTTCCTCTCTCCCTTGGCTCTCTTCTGTCCCTGGTTCTAGTATTTTTAAGATGAACTCTTTTTCCACAGGTCAAAGTAACCCCCACATCTCTGTGCATTGAACTCATGCCGTACCTCTGTGTCTCGTCTCTGAGCTTCCTCCCAAGGTGCCCTCAAAGGCCTTGCTTTTTTTCTGCTGATCTCACTTTTCCTGCCTCTCAGGATTCTAGTCTTTCTCATTTACATTGAGTTTTCTGGTCATCAGGATTCTTGTCAAAAGGAATTATCATTCAGATTGGAGAGATCAATTTTGGGCTACATTGTATTTTTTAGGGCTTTCATTACTTTGATATATTTTATTCATTGTCATAGCCCAAACTTAGTTATAATGAACCCCATTAGTAAGTGCCACAATTAATACCACTTAACACTTTTATTTGTACAAATAAGTAAAAAGTAAGCACTCTAAGATAAATATTTGGTTAATTTATGAGACAAATAACACTGTTTAAACAAAAAACAATGACTTATATGAAAAATTTCACTCCAGGTCTCTGTGCAATGCCAGCTTCATTAGAGGTTATAAAATACATGTACTTAAGAAAGGCAACAACTCACTCCCTCTGTAAGGTGAGATAGATTCCTGAGGATGGGCCCTGCCACATTTCCCAGGCTCTCAGCAAACCAACAGATGTTTTTACCTGGAGCAAACTATTTTAATGACTCAGAAATTGGGAGTGAAAATTGCATCAATTTCCTGGAGACTTCTAGGGGTGACACCAAATACACAGAGGTCTTCCTGTATCCCCTAGCACTCAGTTTGGTATGGAATTCCACAAGATACGTAATTGCAATGGAAACCATCAAAATGCTAAACATTATGTGTCTATATATAAATACCTGGCATTTTGCTGTAATAGTAAACTTTGACTTATCATTTCTTCTTGTGCCCGTCACCGCTCTGTTTCACTCTTGTCAGATCATGAAGTGTTCTGTATATCATTCTCAGGAGAGAAGAAAGAAATAATTGTGAGAATAAGTGCTTACATTTGGTTCTGTTTTCATCTGTTTTTATATGGAGCAAGAGTCCCAAGTCAGCACCAAAACTCAGCAGAAGCAATAAAAATATGTTTGATGTGACAGCTAATATTTATGCTGCAGATTGGTCAGTTTCTCATTATACTTATTTCACTGCCTTCCTAGGCATGAAAGGCATGGATATAGGTTAGGTTATATTTTCTAATCTCTGTTGTGTCTCTATCCAAGCTCAGTCCATAGAGATGCCCCTTATAAGCATGTGCCCTCATATCTTACAGAGCAGGCTAATGTCAAAGCCTGGAGTAAACATGGGAACCTTCTATTGCAAACTGCAGAGTTGGTCTCTATAGAGACCCTTGGCTGTCTTCATGGTGGTGGTCCCCACAACCTCTGCATCCAATCTCTGTTCTCATTCCAGTTGGAAATGACAAGAATAGGAAATAACTTTCTATTTGCCTTAAGTCTCTAGGGTTTGGGGGGGTGGCTGTCACTCTGTATTACTATGGGAAATGTGTGACCTTGGATTTCCTAAGAAATCCTCCATTCAGAAAGCAAATGCCAAATTTGAGGGCCTGCAGAGGAAGGTGAACAGGACGGGAAGTGACGCGACACCTACTCAGCTTTGGGTCTGAGTGTGGAGTGGTTTACTCTTGCAACCCTCAAAGTGCAGTTCAAGAATGAAGTAAAAATGAAATTACAAAGAAGTGGATGACCCTGGCAGAACGGTCCTTAACTTTGTAGGATGGAGCCTGAAGACACTGCAAGTGACCTTTAGAGTGCTGTGTTTTGCATTGCTACTCAGTCACAGAGGTAGAAGGATAGCAAGAAGTTTAGGTGGAGGTGCCCTACCTTGGACAGGTTTTCTTTTCCTGGTGCCTTCAACCTACGGGTGTCCTATATCCTGAACAAGACATGAAGGGAGAAGCTTGGCAGGGTTGGACCTGCTGGTAGGTGCTGAAAATGAAGCACCTATGTGGGGGAGGACTGAGCACTCTTCAGAGCTCTGGGCTGAGGAAGGATGACTCTGATTTAGAATATAATGAATAGAATAAACAGCTTCCCAAAAGGAAGAGTAGATTCCTGCTGGGGTGAGAATATTTAATCCCAGTTTACATGTGGGCAAGTTGTGCCCTCTTTCTCTTTTCATTTGCTCCTTCCTTCTTTTCTTCATTTCCTCCCTCCCTCTCTCCCTCCCTCCCTCCCTCCTTCCCTCCCTTCTTCTCTCCCTCCCTACTTCCAAGCATCATTTCTTGAAAAGATTGTTCTTGGCTCATTGAATGCTCTGCATGGGAACCTTTGTTGCGGTTATGTTGACCATAAAGATGTGTCTTTTTTTGACCCTCAGATCTATTCTGCTTGTCTGTATTTCTGTACTTACACACCAGTAGCATGCTGTCTTGATTACATTTGCTTTCTTAAGCACTGAAGCTGGAAAGTGGGAGTTCTCCCATTTTGCTCTAGTTTTTCAAGATCATTTGGCTGTTCTTGGTTTCCTATTACTGTGTGAATTTTAGAGCTTCTCCCTCCCTCCTTCTCTCCCTCCCTCCCTTTCTCCCTTCCTCCTTCTCTCCCCCCTCCCTCCCTTTCTCCCTCCCTCCCTCACTTCCATCCTTCCTTTCTCATTTCTTGATGTAATAATAAAATTGAAATAACCTTATTAACATGCTCTTTCCATTTCTATATTTTTTTGAGTTAGCAATGGACAATACTGAATTCTACTTAAAAAACCTTCTATTGTTTCTCATGCAGATCATGTTTCAATTTACAGCTTATAGTACACCTTTTACCTGGTGAACCTGATGTCTTTCATTGCAGAAATACTAAGCTGAAATGCATTTTCACTTGCTTAGGTAAAACCACAGGCTTGGACACATTAACGTGTAAATACGAAGTCATTAAATGAAGCCAATAGCTGTGGAACAGAAATCTTGAATCAAGTCCTAAACTTGCTAAACCTTGGCTTTGAAGATTGCTGGAGGGAAGAGCTGACATAATGCTGGGCTTTTCATCAATGGTACCTTTATCTGTAATTTGCAAACTTTGGCAAGCCTGAGTCAGACTTTGGAACAAATTTGAATGTAAGTCAGAGGTCTCTGTATAAAAAAATAACTATCAATCAAAATATTTTATTTCACATTACTATCTTAATTTACTACATCTTCAAATAATAAATCAGGTCACACATTCATTTTCAGTAAATTTGCATCATTGTAGAAAACAAGGGCTAAGTATTTTCATTTGCCCAATTGCGATAAATAGTTGCAAAGATCATAGACCTATAAAAGTCTAAGCTAATATTAAAGTGCTTTGCTGGTACAGTAACTCCAAAAATTAGATCTCAAATTTTCCAGATAAGCATTGCTAGGGAAATGCTCACTCACAGGAGTGCACTGAGGGGTGAGTCCTCTGAGCAGAGAAACCAGTCGAACACATAGAGATACTTAAGGTTTAGCAATCACAGAGAAAGAAAGAGTATGCATCCCTACATTTTGAAAATAGAGAATAAAATGCTAAATAGTGAGTTGCTATCAAAGCTGACTGGTCATTACTTTTTAAGGGCTAAACCCTAAATCATGATGCTACTTCCCATGGGGCACTCCATATCAGGGGATACTACTACCAGGTACCAGAAAGAAGAGGGATCTCTGTAATATATGAAAACAGGTGATGTTTTGCACTTCCAATATAAATGCATTGGTGCTTGGTTTTAGAGTTTGTTTCCTGGTTTTATGTTGATTCTTCTTTAAGAAGTCCTAAACAGTGCTACTAGATTACCCCTGTGATACAGAAAGGTGAGAAACTAAATCCATTGTGCATTGGGCCTGTCCCACAGACAGCTATAAATAAGTGGCATAATGCAGCCTCAGATCATACTGTCATTTTTAATTTTATTTAAGTGTAACTACAATGCTTTTACAGTAGATATGTCAGATTCAGACTGAAATTCCAGCTTATTTACGGATTTTAACATGATATAAAGTTTTCTAATGAAAACATGCAGCCGCCTGTTTACTGAACTTTATCCAAATCAAAATCATCTGTATTCAAACTCAATGATAGAATGGAAAAGAATGGTTCATCCACAGATTGAGTCATGCTCCTTGCATCCCAGAAGCCAGGCTGTGGGAGTCAGCTAGGCATGTGGGGAAATTATACCTACCACCTACCTAAAGTTTTAATAATAAAATGTACTAATTTTCTTATAAAATATGCGTCTGATAGGTGAAATTTTGGTGGAATTTTCCAAATGATTCTAAAGATTTTTTAAAATGTATTACTTAGGATAGAGGAACTCTGAATTAAGTAGATTACACGTTCAAAGATTACCTATCTTTATAGAAGAACAATTAAAAAACCCAACAAAATAAGATTATTTAAGCAAATATGAAACTATTTCCACAGTCTCTAATCACTTTCTTTGACAGCTGAAGTCCCCAAACAACTGTTACAGAAATGACACTCTTAAGAGTTTGTGTGTTTGTTTTGTCTTTGTGTGCTCTTTTGTATTGTGGTATGAAGAATCTAATTTTATGAGTTTGAAGAATAGAATAATGATAAGGCTTAGAGATAAATGGGGTTAAACTAGAAGTAGAGAAATGGAGATAAACCATTGTAGCTTAATAAGTTTACATCTTACCATAGAATTAAATATATTCAGAATAACTTATAAAGACAATCACAGTGGGGCGTGGTGTGTGTGTGTGCGTGCGTGTGTGTGTGCGTGTGTGTGTGTGTGTGTGTGTTTAACAAAAATAAAGGAGTGGGAGGAAATCTTTCTATGTCTTGTTTGTTCACAAGAATTAGTGACCCAATTGATTTATACACCTGAAAAAAAAAATCAGTGTATGCCAGACTAATAATGCCTGGGAAAAGCACTGAAATGCTTCTTAAAAATGTTTCTTTAGTTCCATAATTTTCTTTTCCTTTCCTCTTTCCTTCTTTTCTTTTTGGAAAATTAATGAATATGTTCCTAAATCTGTTTGCATATTCCCCATGCCTACATCTTTATTTGCAGTCTTAGTTGATCTGTTCTGGGTATTTTTAGATCATAAAATAAATAGAGAAATCTAGAGTGCTCTGCAGGCAGGGAGTTCACACAGCGACGTCTATTTCATCCACTTCTTGGTGTAATTTTTAAGTTAGGTTCATGCTGCTCTCAGAAGTATTCTGGCTTCAGAGTCTCTGCCAGCACAGGTAAACTGTTGACAAGGTAAAAAAAAAAAAAAACCCGAAAACAAGAGGATCTCTTTTTAATTTGCTTCATGGTAAACAGATTCTAGTTAAAGGCTGGGGAAAAAGTCAAAGAAGGAATGAAATGGTATCCAGGAGGCAAAGGAAGAGCATAGGCTTTGCTATATGGCCTTGTAAGTTACTTCCATCCTTCCTGGCAATGGTATGAAAACTTCCTAGTCAACATTTGGCAGAATATGAAACACTCAGAAAGATGTCCAGATAATGTTCGATTTTATTTGCCCTTGTGAAACACCTTACCTTTTTATCATCATGGTGATAATGGGATTATTTATTTATGTCCTAGAGTTGGACACGGATTATTATATTTTCTTTGGGATGTATTGTGTAGTTTTTATACTAAAAATTCCTTCACTGATCCCCAGAGTTAAACAAGAAGCATGAGAGAGTGATTTGTTAATCCACCAGCATCAGATACACTTAGTGGTCTTCCTATGACTCCATCCAAAGCAGAAATGTCAGGAAATTAAAGACAAAGATTTGAGAAATACAAACTAAATGGAATTTGAGTCTGCCGGCAGTTTGTGTTAAACAGCTCAACTCTTTGGAACCTAGAACATATAATTTTAAAAATATGCAGTGGTGAAATTTCACAAGCAATCAGGTTTCCCTTGTAAATTGGAATATATAACCAAAAGAGAATCTAATAAAGAAAAAGTTCTTTAAATGTAAACTTAAGGGTACCCAAGGTCCTTCCAAGGGGGTTGGGGCCCACGTTAAAACAAAGCTTTGTCAAGTCAGAGAACCTGTAGATTTGAACTTGGGATGGGAGCATATTGGGAACTGGCAGAGACTCCGGAAGCCTCCTTTGTGGAGGACAGTGTCTTTCTCCACTGACCGGTCATTTTCCTCTTCCTTCTTTAGCCTTTGTTGTCAATTTCTTGTTGTGACAAAGAATGTCCCCCTCAGTGGCCTAAAGCAACATGGCTAGAATGTAGTGCAGCACCCCAGGTCAGACGTCTAACCCTCTGCTGTAGCTCGGCTCCCAGAACAGATCTTAGAAGGTTGAATTCAAGGGTTCAGCTAGTGGTGTGCTCACCTGGAGCTCTGTTTTCCAAGCTCCCAAGTTCAGTTCTTAGATATGTAGAACTGAGATATGGTTTGCTGATGATACAGCCAGAGTCTGCTTTCAGTCTCCATGGACCTTAGCATCTCCATCATAGGAGTCTCAAACAAAGCCCAAGACCACAGGCTGGTCATTCATGTCAAACCTACCATTGTGCCCTGGATACAGCCTAAGAAACCACTGCCCTTAAGGACCTCCACATATTGTCTCAGGGAATCTCTGTATCTTGGACTTACTTGGTGCTTTAATTGCGTCTGAAAAGTCTTTTCAAAGTAGGGGACAAGATAGCATCTTGTTCCATTACCCAGAATTCTTAGGGGCAGATTTAGAATTTTCAAATAGGGCTTCCCACAGGTAATAAAAGCCTTATTCCTTATGTTGTCTGAAATTTTTCCCCCATGCTATATTCTTTTGGCCTCCCGTTAAATAAAAAATTATTTTCTCTCTCATCTAATATTGAAAAATATGTGTTTTGGTAGTATCTTGACAACTTTTTAGGATAAGTGAATACAAAAAGCACATAAAAAATGAATAAAAAATCTTATAGCTTGTCTTTAATGTTTTCAGTGTATAAACAGTAATGCAAAAAACAAACAAAAAATACACATTTTCACTTTTGTCTTTCTTGATTCAGTTCAAGTTTCAACTTTCTCTTGGCTCATCTTCCAAATTTTTTTCTCCCCTTTCTCTGAGTGTTTTCAGTCCTGATCATCTAAGATAACTAGGGTGTAGAAAATAGTATCTCTCACTCCCTTTTGCATTTTTCCAACAATAGCTGATGTTCAATCAGTTTGTAGCTGTAGTTTAGACGCATCAGAAGACTTTGTCAAAATACCTGGTTGGTTTTCCCCCTCACTGATTTCCTAACATTTTCTCTGCACTCTCCAGTGGGCACTGGGAGAGGGCATTTGAGAAGCTACTTTTCCCACTCATGAAATGAATACAGCAGCAGGATACATTACAACATGCACCTTCACCTCTTATCCGTTCCTTACAAACCCTGGCTGAATCTAGTCACTAAAGCTGACAGTTAGGATATGGAGTAGAAGGGACAATGTTCAGACATTAATACAAGAGGCAAGTCCCTTTTGTCTGGAAAGATGATCTAATTAATTTTATAGACTTGCCCACTCCTGCTTTGGAGTGCTCCTTGTCAGCTGTTTGTTAATCACAGTTCTTCATGGAAGAACCTTTGTCTTCATGGGTGATGCAAATCAGCACGGGTGATGCTGAGGACTCACAAATTGCCCCACCTACAACCCCACTGAAACCACACTCTCTCTCCCAGGCTCTTCATCCTCTTCTGACACACCCAGGTGACTCTTCTGACACACTCCAAGGGTTCAGATAATTAAAATAGCTATTTTCTGATTTGAAAGATCTTTCATTTCCATTTTCACTCATATTAACAAACAGAAATAAAACAGATAACATA
>NW_008357493.1:4200314-4257174 GCF_000622305.1 Nannospalax galili | reverse complement strand
TCTTTCATTTCCATTTTCACTCAAATTAAAAAAAAAAAAAAAAAAAAAAAAAAAAAAAAAAAAAAAAAAAAAAAAAAAACTGTGAAGAGTTTGAATTCTGTCGTTTGTCCTGGCTTGGATTGGGAAACCTTTTGTAAGCTACTTGGAAAGGAATAGCCTGAAAGATAAAGGAGAAAGACGTCACAGATGGGAAGGGCATGAGCTGTCGGAAGAGTCCCAGCTGTAGAAAGCCTCCCGGCCCTGCGAAGCCCACTTCCTTTGTCCTCTCGGAACTCAATTTTGATAGCTGGGAATTTGAAGTGATCACTTTAAGTTAGCTTTGTAATTCAGTAATTCTCAGGAGATTGTCAAATTACTACCGTTTCTATTTTGTTGATACTATCATAACTACGGACATTTTGCTATTTTCTCTCCAACCCCTCAAAACCTTAAAAGTCAACTAAGGTCCTCTAAACACCTATCCACACACTGTCAGGCACAGACAGACACACTTCTCTGAGTTCTGCAAAGACTTCTGTGAATCCAAGGAGGCCTTGCAACCTGGAGTTCAAGATGGGCAGCTCCAGGAAACAATTGGATGAGATCTCCCCCTGGTGGCAGAGGGAACTTCACCATTCACATGGCCCACCTTTCCCTCAGGGTTCTGGCTCTATGTCCCAAATAAAAATGCGCCAATGTTGCTCTTTCGCCATATGATGAAATTAAAAAAAAGAAAAGAAAGAAAGAAAAACACCATTGTTCTCGGCATGAGTCAGAGCCGATAACTAGCAGGAGGCGCGTGGTGTGTTGCCAGGAGAGTATCAACAGTCCCAGATCTGGATGCCCTGCAGAAGTAACTTCATAAACAGTCCCAACCTGGAACTTTTATAAAGACACTCAGGCCCCTCAATTATGACAAAGTTATGGGCCTTATTGCTAGTTTTACATCCAACCAGGGCAAGTTCATTCTCTAGTGTACGTTTCGCTCAAGCACATTTGAGAAAAATGGATTCGTTGACGGTGTCACAGTAGTTACCAAAAAACTGAATTTCACGTGTGAATGTCTAGGGCAGGGGGCTGGGGTGAGTTGCCAGTGCTCTTAACATCTCCAGTCCTTCAACTAACTGAACCCCAGCGCTCTGGACTTTGGTATTCAGTTCAGTTGTGATCTGGGTCATTAGCTTCTTGGGATTTAGAAAACAATTGACTATTCTGAGCCCTACTCTGTAGTTCACATGTCTCAACTTGAATGTCCCTTGTAATGGGGAGTTTATCAGATGGAGAAACTATTTTTTGCTATGTTATTTCTAGAGTCTAAATTTATAAGTGTTGCATAGCGTATACTTGTTTAAAATAATTAAAGGTATAGCATTAAGAATAAATATTCCAATGCCTTAATGGTCCACAGGCATTTGAGATTCCGTGCTCTGCCTTTCCTGTGTTCATAGTGTCTCTCTCTTCAACTGATTTAAACTCAAGAAGGGAAATCAAGAGGACAGAAAGGGGGAAAGAATGCAATTGTTGAGGGGGGGATCTAATGTGAAGATTTGGTCAAGAAAGCTGTTTTATATTGTTCTGTTTTGCTTACAAAACATTCTCTGTGGCACTGTGTTGTGTTTTAAAGCTCTAAGTCAACCCTATGTCCTCTTTTTTATTACACTTGATCCATTTGTCCATTAGGTAATTCAAACCTCCTGGGATAATTGCAGGGCAAACCATGGACATGCACAAACTTCAGGCATCTCCACACACTTACTGAAGTTTTGTACCATGTTTGGATACTTGTGCAGAATCAAAGTCAAACACAAAAATCAGTTTGTTTTTTTTTAAAGTTTTCATTGTCTCATCAAGATGATAAGCAAAGCAAAAGACATCCCCGCAGAGGCCCCACCCAGCTCTTCTTCTCTGGCACTGCTGTCCACAGGGTTTTCTCCAGCCATGTCAAATGTTATACCAAAGCTTAAAGTCTGAGGACATGGGTCACAGTGCTACTGGCTTTCCCAGGCAACTAGATGGTCTTGCCTTTTTCCTCCCAAATAGGAGAGCTATGAGGGATGACAGTGACTTCAATGAAGAATAAAACTTTATCAGGACATCTAGCAATAGTTACAGGTGATTTTTTTAATAGAGTGGACAGTTAAAATCATAAAGAAGTGTAATTCAATATGAAATAAACTTTACATATATACACATGTGGAGAGGGACAGACAAAAAGATCTGTGCATCATTTATTTTTATTTATTATTATTATTATTAATTTTGTGGTGCTGAGTATAAACCCAGGGCCTATACAAACTGGGCAAGCTCTCTTCCATTGAGCTATAATCCCAGTCTCCTACATTAACATTCTTCACTCCACTTGTTTTTGGTAAGAGGCTGTCCTTGTTTAGGGAAGTGAATTGCCTGCCTGCCACTTGCATTTGGATGAGGTGGCTATGAAATTAGGGTTTAAGAATGACAATAAAAAATGGCAATCTTGAACAGATGAAAGGATTACCAAGGAGAGAATTATGAAACTGTGTAGCAAATATGGGGGAAGACGGTAAACGACCATCCAAAAGTGCAATCATACTCGAAGAGAACTAGCCAATGAGCATTTAGAAGCAGCAGAATTGATATTTCCACTCACGACCTGGATAAGTATTGCATGCAGACAAGTTTATAATACAGAGAAAACTGAATTTCAAATTAAATTAAAAAGATTTGTTGGCTTTGTCAGTGAACAATGTTGGAAAACAGACTAGGTTACAATTCTGGAGTGGGAAAGATGCATGGGTCAGAAAGAACAGGAAAGAAATCAAAAGCCAGAAGTTACCTAGACTCCACAGACCTCTAGGGGAATTACATGGTTCCTGCACTAGGCAATGGAGATTTTTCTAGGAGTTGGGGTTAGTGAGTAGTTTGAATTACATTCGTCTCAGTCCCAAGGGACTAAGAAAGCATTGATGATTTCTGGATGAATGATGGTTCTCTAAAAGACTATAAATATTTTAAAGCAGTACCAACTTATCAGTGTGTGTGTGTGTGTGTGTGTGTGTGTGTGTGTTAAGGTCTCATAATGTAGCCCAAGTGGACCTAGAGAGCTCATTAATGTAGCCTAAGTTGGCTTCAAACTTGGCATTTTTTTTTTTTCCTCCCTCAACCTCCAAGGTGAATTTATCTAATTTTTTTTGTCATAAAAGGTCATGTTTATCTCCCTCAAGTAGATGCACACATGCACACACTTCTGCATTACACTGATGGTCAATAGCTCCACTGTTTCCCACTTTCACCTCCCTAGGAGTGGTCTCTCTGTACAGGTACCTTTCCCTTTCCTTTGGATTTATAGATCACACAGTGCATAACTTGTAACACTGTTTTTTTTTTATTTCATGTATATATACATATATGTATCTATATATGTATAAATAATATACAGTTTGTGCATTTCATATAATACACCTTAATCATATT
The DNA here is from genome assembly GCF_000622305.1 of Nannospalax galili. Lineage (NCBI taxonomy): Eukaryota > Metazoa > Chordata > Mammalia > Rodentia > Spalacidae > Nannospalax > Nannospalax galili. The sequence goes on along the minus strand of NW_008357493.1, from coordinate 4,253,742 downwards.
TAGATTCCCCCCCATCTGTACCCTAATAGTCTTCCCACAAGATTTCATACATTTTGTAATATATGTTAAAACCTATTGAGTCATGTTTATCCCCAGTTGTCTCTTGGTGTGAGTATATCCACTGGAGCCTGGTCAGTCTATCTGGAGCCACCGCCTTAAGAAGCAATGATCCGTCACCCAGGAATGATCACCTGCCAATAGTCCCTTGGTTAAGGTTTGGGGTTCTTGGCCACTTCTTCAGTTCTATGCTGGGTTTTTGTCTGGTTTGAGTTTCATGGGTCTTGTGCATGCTGTCATTGTTGCTATATGTTCATATGAGGAAGTTACCAGAAATCTGGAAAACTCTTTTCTTTTTTCCCTTGTGGTCATCCACCATCCTTGGAACACAGTTCTGAAAGAAAAATCAGAGAAACTTGAGGGACATGATATCCATGTGACACAGAAAAAGAGTAACTTTTTCTCACAAAAGTTATTGAAATGGAAAATACTCTGTTAAACACTTTTTATCTTTGCAGAGGAGTAAAAACTGATTATTCCTTTGGAAATTCTTTCTGTCCACAATCAAAACATCAATAAAAATAAGAGGTATACCAGAGAATGTAGCTCAGTTCTAGAGCCCTTGCATAGCAAGTGTGATACTCTGGGTAGGGTTTAATCCTAACCACTGGGGGGAAAAAAGGGAAAGAATCTTAAGAAGTCGCATTGCCTAACTTCTTCATCTCAAAGGTAAGAAAACAAGGGCTCAGAAAAATCTGCATACAGGTTTGTGTAGGTCTGCATACAGGTTTGAACAGGCTGGTTTAGTGAGACACAAGTCTTGCTATAAAGTGATCATGATTTATAAATAGGATGTACTTCATTGTTTTATGAGGTGCAATAGCGTTATCCAATATCAACTTATTTTAAATTACCAGTGCAATTCAGTGAGTTTCATATCAGTGTTCAGTTTGAAAGCAGGCTCTGTTTCTCACAATATGTGGAAATACATTTTCAGATGTGTACACCCTCCCACACAGGCCGACACCTCCAGAGAGTCCACCTTCCAGTCCCAGTACAAGCTCACTGAAGTAATTGAAAAGAATACTTATAAGAGTTGTCAAAGTTTCATGCCTCATATGGATTGTCATAGATAGAACTTCAAGGTCCTGAAAAAGAGTAACTGAAAAAAATATAAATAAATCTTTGTGAAAGTGTATTCTAGGCTTTTTGTACTTAATAAAGCGAAGCATGGATTTTATTTAATCCTAATTGTAGAAAGGTCTCTTTCCCATTTCACCTGTTTTTGTTTATGCTGCCAAAACTTACACATCTTCATCTATCACTTGTTTCTTCCATTATAACTTCCTGTGTTCAAATATTTGTCAAAATTTACTTTTCAAAATAAAATAGAATCACAAAATACAAAAAGACAAGACATGAAAGAGGGTTTATAGGGGAGGAGGATGACAAGGGCATATAATCAGGGCATTCTGACTCTGATTTCCCTCCTCAGTTATTTCTCTTGAGGTATGGAAACCTGTCTTATTCACCAGTAGTATACAGGCTTAGTAGAATGTGTGGAACATTGTATGGAAAAGCCACAATAAATTCTTCCTTAACTTATCCTACAATTTTGCACACAGTTGAGTGATTAATTTCCCAAGATTTCCACCTTCTCAGTGTATGTTGTATAAAATCTTTTCCTATTGCCCACCACATACTTTATTTTTACTTCAGTTTTTAATGTCTCTTCTGTCTTGACCGTCTGGCATCAGTTGACTGCTCCTCTTCTTCCATGCACCCTATCTCTCTGTTCTCATGTCTGTCTCACATGATAGTCTTGCTCATCATGAGTACATTCAACCCTGCTATGCTCAGCCTATGACTGGTGGTTACACCTGGTTCCATCTTTTGCCTTCCTAGACAGACACAGAGCTCAGTCTGTGTTACACATGACCTGGCACATTCCAAACCCTTCTCTTGCTTACATCCCCTCGTTTAGTCAACGCAAAACTTGTTAGTTTGCACTTACTTCATTTCTTCCCATTTGTCATAAAGCAGTCGGTCATCAAGGCTGGCTCTGTTATTTTTACTCTCTTACTGTGTGTTTCTCAAAGAATGCCCTTTGTTCTGAGTTCAAGGACCCACCCTCTGCTACATGGGATGTTCCACAACTGCTGTTTCTTTGTAGAGATTGTGATTACATTGTTAAAGTTTAGAGGAAAGCACACAGAATATAATGAAGAGGAGGGAATTGGAACCACCACCTCTGCGTCCAGGAGGATTTCATGTGACCCAAGCGGTCTACCTCTCAGGTAGCGTGTACTGCCTTCTAAAAATTAGAATTTGTGTTCTTATTTTTACCATGAAATGTTTTCAACACAGGATTGTTGCTGTTTCCTGAAACTGGTGGACTTCTTTCTTTTTTTAAAAGAACTGTTTCATAGAGACAAGATTTTTCACACGTTCAGGAAAATAAGAGAGATGAAGAAAATCATTTCCTTTAGCTTTGTTCTAAAACTTTCTACACATGTACACCCTGAGATGTGCATCAGCTGACAGAATTATTTTTAAAACACAAAGAATGAAAGAAGGAGAAGAGAACTCAATTTAAGTGTTTGGGGGCTGAATTTGGCAACCTAAGAGGAATAAGTTAAATGTGAAGAGAGTTGCAGCTAACAGTCTCTTCAGAAGTTGGCCCACACAAATAAGCAAACAATATCTTCCTGGGTCTGGGCATGGCGCAAAACGTGTTTAAACAATTATACTGTCAATGGATGGAGTTTATGAGATGTTTAGGCCTTACATAATGTTAAAAGACCCTCAAACTAAATATTTGCTAGTCTTTCAGAAACAGAACTAAGGCAGTTGAGAGACATTTATTTGTGTGTTAAGATATATGTTTTATTAGAAATTTACTATTTTTAACGCCAAGCTTGATTAAGGAATTGATACCCATATGATTCTTCTATTTACAGTGTGTGTTTCTGTCTGTCTGGCTTCTCCTCTGTCTCTCTCTCTCTCTGTGTGTCTGTGAGTGTCTCTCTCTCTCTCTCTCTCTCTTTGTGTGTGTGTGTGTGTGTGTGTGTGTGTGTGGTGCATGCAGATGCCTGTATATGTGTGAATGTTTGCAAGTATGTGTGTCTATGGAAGCCATAGGTCAACATTGGGTGACTTTTTTGAGGCAGGGTCTTTTCTGAATTTGAAACTCATAAATTTGACAAGACTAGCAGGTCAGCAGGCCTCTGGAATCCTCCTTCCCAGCACCGGCATCACAGGCACAAGTTTCAGTACTCAATGTTTTATATAGATGGTGGGAATCTGAACTCAGATCTTCATGCTTGTTCAGCGAGCACTTTAAAGACTGAGCCAGTTGCCCAGCCCTAATTCTTCTCTTCCGCTTTAGAAAGAAAATGGTTGCCCCAAAGCACTGAAGTCAAGGATTATATATGTGAGAATGTAAGTGGGGGCAGGGGCAGTGTTTGTGAATATGAGCTTGCATGCATGATCCTACCCTATATGAGTGTGACCTGCATGCCTGTGATGAGGGAGGTGTTAACAATGTCTGCCTGAGAGTTTAGGGATTTGACTGTACTTGAGCACAGAGGTTTATTAAAGTAATGGGCTGTGGATAACCACTAAGAGTCTCTCTCACGAACGGGACTAAAATCTTCATCACTGAAGGATCAGAAGAGCTTGGCTATGGCTAGAAACGAGACCTATCATTTGTAATGTGTGATGTTCTGTCTAGGAACGTACAGAGAACATTAATAATAACCACCCCCCTAATGTCTCTCACACACCGCAAGCTTTCCATGGGTTCCCAGGAATTGTTGAAAAGGGGACAGAATGAGGCATCTTCTGTGAATGCTGTAAGAATCCAATTCTGTGTCCATTTTTATCTGCCCGAATTTATTTTGTATAGGGTCAAATGCCAAAGAAGAGAAGAATAAATAGATTGTAGGCAGAAATCTAAGAACATTGGCTCTAGTCTGTCCATTTATCTACATAAATATATGTATATGAAATTCATATATGATGTTACATAGATAAGTTACATATTTTGAATATTATTATCACTTTAACTTTATCTATCTATCATCTATCTATCTATCTATCTATCTATCTATCTATCTATCTATCTATCTATCATCTAGCTAATGTATTCTTTTTAGAGAGAGTTTCATATTGGCCTTAAGTTCACCTTTCTGCCCCAACCTTCCAAGTGCTAGAATGAAAGATGTGTGTCCCTGTGCTTACTTGTATGCACTGCATGTATTTTAAAAAAGATTCATGGAACTCGTGTGTGGTCACTGTAGATATAACAAGTACGCATGACTGGATAGGTCATAGATCCTAGAGAAAAAACCCTGACTGTCATATCCCTAGACAAATGTAATTTCTTATTATGTGCTAAATACGAATCATTATATTTACAGACAAGTGTGCTCATCACCACTCATCAAAGAAGTCTCTTTTGCAACAGACAGAGACTATTAAAGACTCCTACCACTGGTCACACACAGATATTAAGTATCTGTGAAATGCCCAACCCTAGGTGACACATCTACAATGGAACCTCTACACCTAAGGTTCATGGAACACAGTGGAACAAGGGGTAGAGAGAAAACTAATGCAACTCTCAGCTCTCGTCAATGAAGTTTCCTCATGCAACAGAGGGCAATGAACACAAAAGGCCACAAATGACCAAAGAGTAGAGAATAAGAGTCTGTAGATTGTGGGTCCTTGGATAGGAGTTCCATCCAGAACTCAAGGATCATTGCAGAAAAGGGGCAGAAAGATATTAAGAGCCAGGGAGGAGGTGCACGACCATAGGAAAATAGAATCTTGCAGTCTCCTGGGACCTTGCTCATATGAACTAGCAGCAGTCGTGTCAGCATGCCTAAGACTCCTGCAAACTCAAGCAGACAAAACTCAGCTTAGAACTATGGAAATTGGCAGCAGGTCTCAATTTTAGCCAAAGAAATATTGGTCAGCTGATTACTGCTGGGTGAGGAAAAGCTAATCTTCTTTAAGGGAGTGACTCTGGATGGGCTGAGTAGACCCCAGCGGATGAACACGCACTGAGGGATGTCTGGGGACACTAAGTTGACTCAATAGGCCTTAACATAAATAACAGAATACATGAAATCTGGTGGGTAGGGATATGGGACGGTGCTGATGGGATGGTGCTGATGGGGAAAGGGCTATAAAGATGATTAAGATGTGTTTGGAATAAATAAAAATTAAATAAAATATTTTAAAGGGTTTATGTATTTATGTGAATGTATGTGTATCTTGGTGAGTTTATGTGTATCACATGCCTACAGGTGTTTGCAGAATCCAGAAAAGGGTGTCAGATCCTATAGAACTGGAGTTACAGGTGAATGTGAGCTGTCATGTGTGTGATGGGAACAGAACCTGGGTCTTCCGCAAGAGCAATAGTGCTCTTAACAACTAAGCCACCTCTTCAATTCCCCACTGCAGACATTTCAAAATTTCAAAAATTTTGTTAAATGTGACTAATTTGATTGCACAATAAGTGTGTGAAACACCCCAAGTGTGGAATAATTGGATACCCCTTAAATACCTATTTCAGATTAGTTACATTGGTATGGATGAAGTTACTAAATTTTATATGAGGCTGTCTTAGACTTCAAGTTTGATGTCCTTAAAACAGAGACACCATGAAGTATGTCATAAAATATGGGAGTCTGTTAGCAAAAACTGCTAGAGTTGATTTTTCTTACTAGTTTTTCACTATATCAGGAAGAACTCTACATTTGTTTAACAAAATATTCTCTATCTAGAATTTCTGCATGTAACAATCAGGTTATATCAGATAAAAATGAAATCAGTGTACCTGTTAAAAAATTTATGAGAAATATGAAAAATGTATTCATATTTGAAGAAAAATATTACTAAATGTATTCACAAAAAAGAAAAGTGATAGCTGTCATGAGATAAGGAGAAAAAGAAAGATTACTTCTAAGGAACACCAGCATCTGATGCTCTGAAAAGCAAGCTACTCAGGTGTCCCTTAGTCTACACCATGATATCTTATGCAACACAGTTGGGGGTCAGTATAAAGAGGACTCCTGTTGGTCTTTGCAAATGCTTTTGACTTCTGTAACAATAAGAGTTAGCTCAATGTGGTTAACTCCTTGAAAAATGCAAAGTTCTTAAATCTAGTCTCCTTATTATGGAGAGATCTTTAGGTAATTAAGCATCTCCCATATTCTAAAAGAGGAAAATAAATAAATAATCCTGAAGAATAAATGTCTCATTTTGAAGCTAGAGTGAGAAATCCCCAAACCATAACCTAGCAACAGCATTTATTATCCCAAACCATAACATCGGCACTTATTTTCCCAAGCCCTTAAAACATATAAAAGAACTGCAGAAGAATACTTTCTGTTTCCTCTTTCAAACTCCTTAAAAACCTTACACTAACTCTGCCTCAGTGTATAGTCACCATCCATGGAGAGACTCCTGCCCCCTCATTGGTCTAATAAAGAGCAACCTGATTCTGTTGAGTTCAGTTTCATTTCTTTTTCATTTTCAAGTCTCCCTGATCAGTCCTGATCTAACAAAACCTTTAGACTGGTTTAACTGGTCTAGCAATGTCTCTCCCTATGTGATGGACAGGTTGACATGAAGGACACATTTCAGTCTACTGTTACTGTTCAGAATATTTCTTCAGTAGAAGGCACACACACACACACGCACACACACACACACACACACACACACACACACACACACACACCCTGTGCTATCTACATGAACAAATAAATGTAACACATATCTTTAAAAACCAGCTAATTTGATTAGGAAATAGAACTTGGTTCTTTTTTAAAAAAATTTTATTGAGCTTTTAAAATTTCATATATTTCTCACTCAAATCCAGATACCCCCATCCACGCCTCCCCCATCCCCCCACGCAAAACTATGCACTCTGCCATACATGCTTAAAGAGGGTATGGTATGTTTCAACTAGAATTTTTCATGTTTTACTCATCCTACGAAGAAAGAAACAAGAATGTTTTAGATATGTATGTACTAATTTTGGTTTGTACATTGAATTTCTGCTGTGACCCAGCTACATTTTAGCAAGGTGTGAATTTGTAAGATTTAATATGCTTTCCCACATTGCTTCCACGTGAAGGTGTGTATTAACAGAGCTAGCTCCCTGTGGGTACTTTAGTTAATAAGAGAAGAGATAGAAGTCATTAGGTAGATTCTAAATCAAACACTGTGTCTTTGTATAGTGAAAGAATTGTATGAGTTCATAAGCTTCAAAGAGAAACTTTTACACCATCTGCTTTAAAAACTCAACAAAGCATTGATTTCTTTAACTCAAAGAATAAAAAAATGTGCATAATCTGGGACGATATGTCCTATTAATATTTTAGCAACTGCAATATTATTTATTTTCAAAAATAGAAATTGGATCTGAGCTGTGTAAAATATCTAATACTAATGCAGAGCTTAAAATCTACACTCCTGAAAAATCAAGAGCTGTAATAATGAACAACTATGAATCCTTTGCAATAGATAAGTCAATACTTTATGATATTCATGTTTTTATTCAGGTTTTCCCTCACAGAAGACTCAAGAGGAGGCATCATTTTAAATCATGGGAAGATAAAACTTGTTCAATGGAAGAAGAATCATCCAAAATTAGTCTAGGATCATCCAAAATTACCAAATAGTCAGACGTTGGTGGTATAGTGGTGAGCATAGCTGCCTTCCAAAATTACCAAATAGTAACTAATTTAATCAGGCTGAATCATAAGCCATTAGGTCTAGAATCACCTAATTACTCTTAGGTAGAAAACATAAGGCAGAAATCATGTGAGAATGTCTTATAGTCCATCCCATTTATAATTATTGTTTGTTTTATGAATAAACATGTTGTATGCAGTGTGTATTGTTATCTGTATGAGTGGTAAATGATGATACGGTTTACATATGCAGAATTTTGTAGGTGCATGGACTCATGTGTGTACATGCAGACTCCAGAGTAAGAAGTCAGGGATCTTGCTTTGCTGCTTTCTGCTATTTTGAGATGGCAAAACGTGATGACAGGGATTCAAACTCATGTCTTCAGGTCATTATGCTTGCAAAGCAAGCTGCTCTCTTTTCCACTAAGTTATGTCCAGAGACCCTGGAATCCTTATCATATATGAAATGGGTAACTATGGATGATATTAAGCAGTTCAGGATTCTTGTTCTGCATTGGTAGATATCAGATGCATGGAAGTAGTAAAACCCTGAACTATTTGCACAGCATTCAACACATACTACACAAATCTGACTAGAGAACTTCACTTACATTGTACTTGGAAGAAACAAAAGATGTTGAACCCAGGAAGCAATGGATGATATGTGTTATACAGGAAATACAGGGAGGGACACACACAGAGAGCGTGGAGAGAGAGAGAGAGAGAGAGAGAGAGAGAGAGAGAGAGAGATAATAAAATGGTGGTGAGCTGTCAGAGCATAGTAGAGGGGGCAATCTTTCAATGCAGCCTCTGAAGTTTGCTCTGAAATAAAACACCATTTGGGATACATTTAAGATGCTAAAGGAACTGTTGGAAGGAAAGCAAGTCTGGACCACATTGAGCAAAAATGCATGTGATGGACTTTTTATCAGAGAGCTGGAATAGATCTTCTGGACCTTTTAGTTAAGCTACAAAGACAAGCAGCAGCAGCCTGGGTTTCTGGGATTGAAGGTGCTGTTTTCATTGTTGTTGCAGGGCTGTGTTGTGTGTGTGTGTGTGTGTGTGTGTGTGTGTGTGTGTGGTACATGCACATGAATTTTGTTAGTTACTTTTACCTGTCAACTTGCTACAACCTAGAATCACCTAGAAAGAGCGTCTTAATGAATATTTTAGATGAGGTTGACCTATGGACACGTCTGTTGGGGATTATCTTGATTATTAATTGTTATACGAATACCTGGCCTTTTGTGGGTAGTACATTCCCTAGGCAGGGATTTTTGAAAAGTGTAAGAGAGGCAAGGCTAGCTAGGAGCAAGTGTCATTCTCTACTCTTCTCTGCAGATGTGATATGACTAGCTTTGAAGTTCTGCCTTGACTTCTGATAATAATGGTCTATAACTTGGAATTATAAGTGAAAATATGCTCCTTATCCTCTAAATTGCTTTTATTTCAGTATTTTATCACAGCAAGAGACATCAAACTAAAATGTGAGTGTATGGTACATTTGTTCGTGTGCATACATGCAGAGGCCACAGGACTTTAGGTGTCTTCCTCCATCTTGATCCTCCTTGTACTATGAGATAGGGTCTCTCTTGTTGATTCACCTAGGTTGGATGGCCAGTGAGCTCTCAGGCGCCACCCATTTCCACCATTCAATGCTCAGGTAACAGGCACTTTCAGCCTTTCCTGACATTTTAGGTATGTGCTGGAGATCTGAACTCAGGCCCTCATGCTTACAGAGCAGGTGTCTTTACCCACTGAGCCATATTTCCTTTCAGTTTTAAAGTGACCACTCTGCTGTCTGGTGATCCATGGAGGGAAAAAGGAAGAGCACAGGATGTCAATGTGGGGCAGCCAGTTGGGAGCCCACATAGAAGGAGGGATGTGCATTGAGGAAGGAATGCCTTGGTAGCCAGAATGTATAAGGGTGTAAACCAGGACCCTTGGACTGTAATTTACCCAGGGGAGTTGTAAGCAGAAGAAATATTTCATTGAGAGGAGCAGTTTGGACTACAAAAATGCTAGGCAAAACACTAAGTAGTTCTGATTCAATTCAAGCACTACCCCTGTGTGAACAGCAAACATTGCCTACGTTCACTGCAAAGGCAAGCAGGGGTTTTATTTTGAAGAGTGGAGGCATCTTTGCTCCTCATGTCTCCAGGAGGGCTGGATTCATGACCAGCAATGCATAGCTGTGAAGAGCTCTTCGACAGAGTATGCTGGTATTATGCCTTTGTAGACATTATCTATTCAGAGCCTTCTGAACATGCTAGGGAGACAGACTCCTAGGCGCCCTCTGAGACAAAAGTATGCATGGGATTGTTTGGGCTGCACTTTCAAAGAAGACAAAAACAAATATCAATGTGCATTTAGCCAAGACACGGGCTTACTTCTTCCTTGTAAACCCAAGCTGCCATAAAATTAGTTTTGATTAATTTTACTGAACTACTTGCTGGTTCTCTGATTTCTGACAACATTTCAAATTTACTGTTTTCTAAAGTGAAAAGGGCCTTGTACTAGGTGCTAAAATTGGAAAAGATAATGATGATAAAGTTGGTACTCTTTAGGAAATTAAAGTATTTTATATGTCAAATAAAAACAAGGAATTTAAAAGACATCTAACCAAGCCAAAAGTAAAAGAGTTGTGCTTACAAATTTACATTAGTATTTTAAACAAGGAAAACTAAAATGGAAACATAAGTAAGAAGCAGTTTAAGAGAAGAAAGTGCTCTACAGCGGAGGTAGCATTCCCACAGTGTCCCACTGGTCTGCAAGGAGCTGAACATCCTGCTTGCTCCTCTCATGCGGGTCTTGTGAAAGAAAAGGTTTTTTGACAGCCACCAGATTAAGATTCACAGAAGTAATTTGTGCTATCTTATGTCTACTTATAGTATCTATGTCTAATTATATGTATATATATATATATTCACCTTATTTGCTGGCTTTCAATAAGACAACAGCATGTTCCAGATGCATTTGGCACACACCATGACTAGTACTGTTCATTATATATATAAACACACACACACACACACACACACTCACATATACAGGAGCACATGAATACACATGCACACACTCAAATATACACCAGCACACACATACACGTGCACTTACACACACATGCACACATATACACCCTCATACACACGTGTACACTCACAAACACATATACACACATTCCTATATATACCCCCAGACATATGCACATCCTCAAATATATACCTGCACACACACATACACAGACTCACACATACATGTGAACACACACATACGCATGCACATGTAAACTGACATACACCCCCCCCGCACACTTATGGTATTTCTAACTTGCCCCAAATCTTCAGTATCTTGAACTTCTTAATGCCACCCTCTTTATATACATCACTTGAAATAAACTCTCTGATAAAATATAGTCCTCTTTTGTGCATCCACAAACTTCCATTAGCATTTTATTTAAATGTGTCTAATAAGACAGTTCTTAAACTAGATTACAGGCTACCTGCATCCGTCCTTACATGGCAAGTCCCAGTGTCATACTGACACAAAATTCTTTCTTGATTGACATCTACTAAATCAGATAATGGCAAGAGAGGGCAGGCTCACTATACTTTGAAAGGAAAGCCCTCGGTAGGTGATATATGCTATTACTTAATGAACTGATGTTCGAGTGGGCAAATGCTTTCCGTGTATATGGAATGAATGAAAATCCTTATTTGACGAGCAAAGATTTGCAAAAGCAAACCATCATAAGAGAGAAGAAATAGCACTTTCAAGATGACCAGAGAAGAGATAGTGATGGCAGGAGAAACATCACAAACTAAAAGGTTCATCAGGAGAGAGAGAGCTAAAAGAGAGCAAAGGAAGGTTGGAATAAAGACCCCTGAGCAATGTTCGCACAAATACAGTGGTAGGCACATTCCTGTCAATTGGATTGTTCTCCATGCTCAGAAGAATTCAATTAATATTCATGAATCCATGGGAATTTTTTGAATAGAGAAAACCATGGAATTGTTTTGATAGATTTCCCAACCCATAAGAGAAAAAAAAAAAAGTCTTTTTTAAACATAGCTTTAGGAATACAAGAAAATAGCTCCTGCTTAGAGCATTGTTTAGAGCAACGGTATGGGTATTGAGCCACAATGAGAGGATGAAATCTTGCAGGAGGGTGGATTATAACTGAGGCAGGAATCAGTTCATCCTCTGTGAACATCTGTTTGTAGTTACTAGACTGTATCTCTGACATTGTAGTGATTCCCTGAACTCCTTTAATGCTCCTTTAGGGAATAGGATATGGATAAATGATGGGGGAGGCACTAAGGAACAATTCCGGTTTCTAAACAATAACTGGTTTTCTAGAATTGTCCTAGGGGAGCTAATGGCTTTCCTCTTTCTTGGTGGAGAGTTTCATTGGGTTTGCTTTATGGAGCAATGCTATCAAAGGCTGAATGATGTCCTTTGGAAGAGTCGGTTCCTGATGCCTGGAAGTTTTGAATGTTATGTTATATGGGCAAAGTGACAGTGCCGATGTGATTAAAGATCTTGGAATGGTCAGAAAATTCTGATTAATCTCCAGGCAGAACGGGATGTAATCCCTAGGGTCTTGATAAGGGGGAGGTGAGATATCACAGAGGAAGTGCATGTGAAAACAGAGTCACGAGGTCACAGGGAAGAGAGGGGATCAGGGGATCTTGGGTAAAGGAATGTGAACGACCACAAAGGCTACACAAGCACAGGGACCAGGTTTACCTCCAGAGACCATGGTGGAGGAGTCAACCCTGTCCATGTCTTTCTTCCAGCCAAGTGAGACTAACCTTGCATTTGCTGGCCTCAGAGCATTGAAAGATCTAATTTGTGTAGTTTTAAGTTTCATGTATGCTATAATTTGTTATAGCTGTTAAGGAAATTAATTTGGGTGGATTTCAAGGGAATCACAATAGGTGTAATTTAGAGACACAATCAAGAGTGTTTTCAGGATACCATACAACCTGCCCTGGGGTATGTTACTGGAGGAAGAAAATGTTCTGAGGGGAATGGCTTGACCCTTTACATGTCAGTAGGAAAGGGATGAACTATGTAAACAGAACACAAAGCCTTCCTTCTTATTGTGCCTTTGTTAGGGGTGGGGAATTATTGTTCCAGATCATCTGGTTAACGTGCACAGAAATAGTTCCTTATCCCATCTAAGTCTAGAACTTATCATGCCATAGCAAGCATGAATAGGTCTCGAGATGCTACAACATGTGTTTCTCTTACATCAGATCCTGCCTGAGACGCCAGTCAGGTGTGCGCCACACTCAGTAGAACACCTAGAATTGCAGTGACAATTTGACTTCTATGATTTAGTTTCTCACAATACTTGACCTAAGCATTGACTTTAAGACATGGCATGTGCAGTATTAGCATCATAATACAGTCACTGGGGAGACACCAAAGATTACTCTGTGGTTACCACTGGCTCCCAAAGGCAGCCACTGCTCTAAGGTCAAGAACATAACACAGTTCCTATGGTTAAGGGTCTTAGTGTCCAGTGGTGCTGTGTGAGGTTTTTATGGGAAGCCATGGACAAATATCTACTCACCTCAGACAGGATATCAAGACAAATCAGTGTAGTTAATGATATAAGCTAAATCCAGCTTGGTGAACCAATGTGTTTACTGGGATTATTTCATGGTGACCCTCAAAGAGCCACCCCATTGAAAAGTGTGATCTAAGCATGGATGATTACATATTTTTATAGCTGCAAAGATGGAATCCCCCACCCTCCCTGCAGTTCCCTTAACCTTCCACCTCAGTGTAGTTTAACACCTTCAGAGACTCTCATGTCCTTGGGGGACATTTACAGCACATGGGAGGAGCACAAGGCAAAGAGCTAGTGGCTGGAATTTCAATGAAAGTCTAATGAGTCTCCACTCCATTTTGTATTTTTAAAGATGCACTTTATTTGCTTCTTTTGTGGTTATGTGGGGGTGAATGTGCATCTGGAGGTCAGAGAATAACTTCTGGAGTTGATCCTCTCTTTCCACCAGGTGGGTCTTCAGATCAATCTCAGGTCATCAGGCTTAGAGGCAGGTGGCATCACCCACTGAACCATCCCACCACTGTCCCAAAATAAGAGACCATCAACTGGTCTGATCTTGATGACTCGTTGATAATTACAGCTGCTCAAATTAAGGTGGTAATAGTTGCTATACTCAGAGGACAGTTTTCTACAGCTAGGAAGGACATAGATAAGTACACAGGATTATTAAAGGAAAAACAGAAATCACTCTACAAACCTGTAATCCAACTGCAATGGCCAGGGTAAAACAAGATACACTCATGTACTTGAAGGAGAGGAATAGTTTGCAAACAGTACATAAATGCAGCTGAAATAAAAATTGATCTATCTGTTTCTTCTTAAAATGTCTTCAGAACATGTGATTGTTCAAAAACCACAGTCCATGATGAAGGACTCATGTTGGGTAAAATCCTTGTGCAGTCAACTGCACAGCAACCGTTGATGTTAATGAGAGTCCTGTTGTTAAGCTTGATGTACACTTTGGAAACCCATGGTACTACCTAAGACGCTGATTTCAGCTCGTGAGAGAGTAATTTCTGATTACTCTGATCTAGAGTAAACAATTTTGGGTTTCCTATTGAGTGCCTTCCATTTCATTTGCAGAGAACTAATACCAACAGAAAACTGTGGTGAACTTGGCATAATTAAAGAATCCTCACCTTTAAATTTGTAAAACCAAAGTGTATTTCCTTGCGGAAACTCATAACCTCAGAAAAATCTCAAAAACACCAGAATTCCTAAAATATATACACATTTCACAAAAGAATATGTGCCTTCTAGTGATATTTAGTTTTCCAAGAGTATAAATTTCATACACGTTGGAATTGTCTCACATTTAATTCAAATTCAATAAGTCCTATCCTAGTTCTTTGTCAACAGAACTCTTCAAAGGGGAGTCATAAAGAGAGGTAACTTGCAAAGAAACCTCAATTATTCAAAATATGGGAAAATATAGCTATGACGTGGACTTTTATTTTCTCATTTAAGCTCTGGGTTTTATTTAAATTTAGAAGTCATTCCTATATCCGGCTGAGCTGACTATTGTTGACAGCAACTGCTCATTTGAAGCCAATTTGTCTGGCTTCTCTTCTCCCTGAATTGATAGCTTGGAATGGGCTACCTCTACCCAAATTTCCCTGTCAGTCTGCTACAGCATCTCCAGATGAGCTGAAGTGACTCTAGTATAATCTATGGGGAATAATTTAGGGGAGGAAATAGGAACGGTAATTTCTCAATGTTACCATTTATTCTTAAGTCGTTGACCGTAAGACAGGAGCTGAAAACAGCTTAATTAACTTCTTAAAATGATTTGCATTTATTAAGTTATCTGGAAAATATTTAAAGAAAGCCACAAGTTAGAGAATAAGGAGACCACCGTCATGCTAAAAATAGTGTGTCAATTTTTTTTATTTGAAAGGACATGTTAAACAAGTCACTATCATGGAGGCCCCAGCTCTCTCTCATTTCCTATGCCCACGCAGCATCCAGTTAGCTACAAGGAAGCTCAAAGCAGGAGGAGGCAGGAAGGAGGTTCGGGTCAGAGTCCCGGAAGCAATGAGTAGAAAATAAACCTAGCCGGCCCTGATGGAGGTACTTATGCAATTCTGTCCTATACAAACATTTCCATTCAGTAAGGCATGGTGGCATACACCTTAAATCTCAGCATTAGAAAGGGTAAGAGGCTGGTGGCTTATCTGTGAGATCAAGACCAACTTGGTCTCCATAGTGAGTTCCAGGCCAGCTGGGGCTACAGGGAGTCCCTGTCTCGAAAAGCAAAAGCCAAAAACCAAATTTTCATTATGTTGCAAGCATAGCCTCTTTTTGTTGCTGCTTTTGTAAACTTCTTAAGGATGAGCAGGGCAAAGTTGAAAGCTATGAGTCAGAGGGGAAGAAGACCTTCTAGATTTGTCATTTGGTTTGGGGTAAGATGTTTAGCTTTCCTGAGTTTGTTCCACTTTGTGAAATAATAAGTGAATGGGGCTCTAGGAAGGGTCTGAGTCCTCTTGCTCCCTTGAGTCAATGATGCTCTGACATAATAGGCCATCCTATCTCATGAGTGTAGTTGAAACGTTCTAACTCATCTGCTTCCCTTAAGTCCACTTTGCCCTTCGAAAGCAGGAAGAATATTGATTAGCTAGCAACCTATTACTGAATATAAAATCATAGACTAGCTCTGTGTTGGACTCAGGATAAGCAAAAATCTTTAATTTAAAGAAAGGACCTGGCCTTGCCTTCAACATGAATCCATTCTTTTTTGGAAAGGAGGGGGGATTATGATACAGGGTTCTTTTCTCTAATTTCCCTATTGTGAATTTTTTGTTCGTTTGTTTCTTTTTTTTTAAGTTTTTTTTCTTAATGTATTTTTTTATTAACTTTTTGTGCATTTCATATAATACATCCTTTAAAAAATTCTTTATTGATCTTTGTGTATTTCATACATAAAATCATCTTTATATCCTTTCCCTTTCCCCTTTGACACTCTCCCATAGCTCCCCCCTCCCCCACCAGAGTTCATACATTCTGTCATTTGTATTAAGGTCTATTATGTAAAGTTAGTGTCCCAAGATGTCCTTCAGAGCAAGTTCATCCACAGGGGTTTTGTCAGCCTATCTAGAGTCTCTCCCTTTAAGAAGATCAGCTCTTCCTCATCCAGCAGTAGTCAGTACAAAAACAGTCCTACAGATACCTGGGACCCTTCTCATACAAACAACAGCAATGGTGTCTCATGCTCAAGACCCAAGCAAACTTAGCTGGACACAAACCCAGCACAGAACTGTGGAAATGAACAGCAAGCCCCAATCTTACTCAAAGAATAATACATTAAAAAATATTTTAGTTATATTTTTATTTTGTGTGTATGAGTGTATTGCCTGCATGTATGTAAGTGCACCTGTGTCGTGCAATGCTCATAGGGGTTAGAAGAGGGTATCAGATACTCTGGACCTGGAGTTATCTACAGATTTTAGCTGCCATTTGGGAATCTAACCCAGGTCCTCTGCAAGAGCAGCCAGTGCTCTTAACCACTGAGTCATCTCTCCAGTCCCATACAATGCATCTTAATCATATGCAGACCCCCCTCCCCTATCTATACCCCATTATAGCCCCCCAAATAGGATTTCATGCATTCTGTCATACATGTCAAAGCCTGTCAAGTGAAGTTTCTGTAGCCCGATGTTCTTTAGTGTGAGTTCAGTCACTAGAGCCTACTCAGTCTATCTAGAACCATTCTATTATTGCCTGTCCTTTGCCTTTCAATTCATGGTAAGGTTTCCTTGTTTGCTATGCCCTCTGTGCAATCTCAGTTTCAATGCTGTTTGCTTACTTGGAGTTGACTTTCTTGACTGTGGATTAGCTTGGACGAGTGGAGTATTTTCCTACAATATTCAGTATTATGTTGATATCAATTATAGTCTACATCACATTTTAACTTGATTTTTGACTTAAGGCTGCTCTGTACTGCACACTGTCACTGCCATGCTTAGGACGGGCCTGACAATCAAAAGCATTCGATCTTTATTGGCTGAACAAATGAACAAACGAATACATTAATGACTACATAGACGTAGAGAGAGCAGACTGCCTCATAGTATACTGCAAACTCTACCTCTTAGATATTTTTTAGATGAAGTGGCATTAGTAAGGTTTTAATAAACGTTCTAACATATTTTTTCTAATAAATTTCCTCTTGATAGATGCTGCTGAAAAACTATGATTTGAATATTCATACCAATGCATATGTGATAGTTTATATTGATTATTTTCATGATAAGACCTATAGTCACCTGACAGAGCTCTGGGCATGTCTGAAGGGATTTTAGATTAATTGAATTAGAAGACCTACCTTAAATGAGTGTGACAACATTCCATGAGGTGTGGTCACAGAGATTTAGGAAGGGTGGCACTTCCATATACCACAGTGGTAGACACATCATTATATATTTTGTCTAACCCATACAGAAAATACAGAAAACTGAATTAACTCAGGATAATCTCCAGACTTTGGTAGATTATATGTCAGTGATTTTTCATCAATTGTAGCAAACCGTGGTGTGTCTTATGAAAGTGGAGAATGTTATATATGTGTGATTCAGGGAATAAGTGTGACATCTCTGTATTCCCACATCATTCTGATTAAACCAAATATGCTATAGAAGTAACATGATGATAGAAGAAAAAAATCAGAGATATTTTTAAATACATGTAAGTATTTAATTGGATTGATACACCTGACTAATCAGATAAATATATATCCACTGACTTCCCAATATAAAATGATCTCATTTGTTTCAGGTCAAAAATTTAAAATATTTGTAATTTTTAATACTGATCATAGACTTCCTTTTACCTTCCTTTAGTATGTGTGTGTATATATATATATAATATACCAAGTTAAAGAATATCTGACTGCCTTTTGAAACAGTCTAAAAATTGGAAAATTCGAAGCCAAAAACAAATTTTGTGATTTTTATATTTGTCCTATAACTTGCAATTATTCCTAGACAACTAAAAATCTTGAAATTCATTCTTAGCGGTGTAACAATTTTCTCTAAGATGACATGTTCCCTCCTGGAGGGAGAAGGGAAGCTCATGAAACTCAGGATGTAAACAAACTTGACAAGTCTGGAAAGCTGAAACTTACAATATCAGAAGCCCCTTCCCCAAGGTTATATAGCAGAGGAAACACTGTAGGGAAGAAGAGGCTTTTTCTGTAGAACTGTTAGAGCTGTTACAAGTCTACAAGTCACACCTAGAGTATGTTCATAAGACCTGACCCATACTGAGGGGGCTCTTTCGTGATACAGCTGCTTTTGAGTCACCCAGACACTTGTAAGTAAGCCCGATAAACTGCCTGGTTCACGAACCTAAACTTGGGTGGAATCTTTTTTTTTGGTGTGTCACTGGTTCTCTATCAGGGATGAGCAGATGTTTGTTCACAATCCTCGGGAAAGGTAGCGCAGCAACAGTCAATGTCCTTTAATCTGAAATTAAGGTATAAAAGATAGATTACACGACCCCATAGTTTTTAATTTTCCAATACTTTTTGAGAAATGAGTCTGTCAAAATACCAACACTTTAAAAATCAAACAATTTGACTCAAACTTTACAAATATAACACATTTTTTCAAAGTGACCAGTCACTACTACCATGGGAGTTACATGCTAGTGAGAATTTGGCCTTTATAATTACTTTAGGTTTTAGCAGAATATTACTTTCACTTATTTTTACTGAAGAAAAGGAATGTCAACACCAAGGAACTGAACATTAAATGCATTGAAATCTTTATTATATTTTTTATCGTACATAAAAGATGCCCAGAGGAACTGGAAGGTAGACAGATGACTCAGCAATTAGGAGCACTGGCTGCTCTCCAGAATGACCTGGGTTCAGCTCCCAGCACTCACATGGCAGATAACAAGGGACAGTAACCCCAGTTCTAAGGAATTCAATGCCCTCTTTTTGTGTCTGTGGGCATTGCATGCATTTAGTCCACTTACATCCATGCAGTCAAAATACTCATGCACATAAAATAAAAATAAATAAATTTAAGAACTAGCAAAATGTAACCCGAGCAAAATACATACAGGAACCCCATTTGCAACCATGGTGCACAAAAGAAATAATATACATGAGAATGTTTGGAAAGATATATTCTCTCCCAATAACATCTTTGACTGGCCAACAATTTGACTTCCTATAATAGCAGCTAGCTTGAGGCTTGTATGGTGGAAAATATGTTTCCTGGTTCAATTTAGATATGGTAAAGCAAGGTTGAACACACATTACTATAAAGGAAGGTATTCAGCCTCCATAGGGCATGTAGCACACCAGAATAATTATTGTTCATCAGTGAGAAGGTGGTGCAGGAATATTTGCCATGTATCCTTCATTTGCAGGGCACAATGTTACCCTAAGTCTAGCATAAATTAAAGGTACAGGAATTGCCCTTTGGTCCTTATTAACCTCTTTTAGAGATGGCATACATAAAATAAATTAATAGCCATCATAAAACAGAATAGACTTAAGTGGAAATATAGTGATTATTTGCACTAGAGCCCCATTTTTACTACACTATAGTATTGGTACACAAGCAGTACAAATGGGCTTTGGACTCAAGAAAGATGCTTTGTTTTTAGTTTATATTAGCATCAAACTTAGGCTAAAGAATAGGCTAGAGAATAAGTTAGAGCTACTTGGGCCAGATATTAGAAAAAGGGTACAAAAATTAACAGTTATTAATGAATAAGTAATATAAAAGAGAAAGCCAGTGAACTAGTTTTCTTTATAACTACGTATTTAAACAAATAATTCTTGCCTGAGTTATTATAGATTAAATTGTAACCCCTGATTCATCCTTGAAGATTCATTAACACATTGAATTTTGAAGTAGTTCAGATACTTTAAAAGAGGACTGTATTTGATGATGGAGTATTCAAAAAGGAAACTGCATTTAATGAGTTCATTAGGATGGGCTGAAATCCAACATTTCTGGCACACAGAGGGAAGAGCACAAGAATGGAGAAGAGGGCTACCTATGAGGCAAAGAGGGACCTGGAAAAATCATGCTGTTATGCTTCTCAGGAGGAATCAGCCACCTAGATACCCTGGTTGCTGACATGCAGCCTTCTGAAATGAGAGAAAAATAAAATTTGGTTGCTCAAGCCACCAGTTTGTGCTCCCTCATGTCAGCTGGCTTTGCAAATTAACTCGGTATCTAAAATAAGTTTGTTTTAGAACAATTAAAACAATTGGAAAACATGCTAAGTTGTAAAAGGCTATGAAAAAAATATGCAAGACTTATTCTGCTGGTCTCCATACATAACTCATCATAGAAAAGAGAACAGACTAGGAACAGGGAAGGTACTGAGCATACCTGTGCACTCTACTGTGTCAGGTGATCTAGTTTTCAACTGTTTGTCTCTCAATCAATGTTCCCCGAGGCAGCTACACAGAGATGGAACAGAACATTTGGCTTCTTGAAAAAAGCCATGAGTCAATGGTTAAGTAATAGAAAAAATAAGATAAACAGTGTTACTAGACCGCATCCCACAGAACACTGAATTGTCACTAATTCATAGGCTATACTGTAAGAACAAATGAATGCTTACTGAAAAAGAAGACAGAGGGCTTAGTTGTGTGTGTGTTTTTTGGTTTTTTTTTTTTTTTGGTTTTTTTTTTTTTTTGTCTTTTTGAGACAGGGTCTCCCTGTAGCCCCAGCTGTCCTGGAACTCACTATGTAAACCAGGCTGGCCTCGAACTCACAAAGATCTGCCTGCTTCTGCTTCCCAAGTGCTGGGATTAAAGGCATGCGCCACCATGCCCAGCCAGTTGTGTGTTATTTAAGCTTTGAATAATTACCCTTCTATTCTCTTAATGGGAAGAAGAAAACAGGTACATTTCCCCAAGGTAAAGTCAACACCCTGTTATAGATTCTGAAACATGCCCTTTGTTTATCAACTAAAATTCTAAGGGCCCCAGAGAAGAGTTGTTTGCTATATAAATTCGTCCCTCTACTTATATTTATTTCAAATGATTTTTTTCTTTAAATCAGATGTGACATCTGCAAATTTTTAGGCACTAATTTTCTAAGACCATGAAACCCCTCTGGGTGATTTTTTTTTTTCATTTGCTTAACAGAGAGTTAGTTTTAAACCACAGGCTTTCCCTTGGCATCTTGAGAGATGAAAAGCCTGCTATAAAATTGGTTTGGCATGCACATGAGAAACCTTTGTGCATAGTATTTGCTAAGACTTTCTATTAACCCAGCACATGTCCAAGAAATAAAGTGTCACTCAGTTCCAAGGAGCAAGTCCTGTCCCAACGCCCCTATATCAGACTTTATTTATATTATTTTCCTTTGTTTGTGAGACAAGGGCTTATTGTGCAGTTCAGGCTCAGCCTTCAGACGGCTGGCATTATACACAAGTGCTCCCATGCAAGCCCCATACACACAAGGCTGAAATGCTTCAAAGTGTTTCCGCTACACACTGAAAAAGTTCTTCCACATTTTTTTTTATTTTAAAGATGTTTAGATTCAGATAAAATTTAAGAAGAAATAAAAGTCAAGTTACATTTTGCACAGTGTTCCCTAATGATCAGACTTAGAAATCGAGTCTTCACATTGACTCAGTCTACCAGGTTTACTCAGTTTCCTACTCACCTGTGTGTCTATGTGTCTATTTAGTTCCACATAACATTCACATTGATAGAGGTAAGTTTGTACAGAAACAACTGCATACACTAAGTGTCCACACCTTGATGAATCTGGACTTAAGCAAACTGCCCTAAAACTGCCCCCAGTAATAAGAAAACAATCATTATCTCTAAACTTTCCCATTTTCTTTTGTTTTTGTTTTGTAGGGACACTTAACATGAATTTTATTGCCTTGGTCCGTTTTAAACTGCACAACAGCACTACGGCAGAACTCCGGAACTTATTTGTATTAAACAATGGGACGTCTACACTCCTTGAGCAACAAGTCCCCATTTATTTCTACTTCCAGACCCTGGTGATCATTATTACTTAATTCTCTGTTCCTATGAGCTTGGTTAATTTAGAGACATTATCTCGAAGGAGTTATGTATTATTTGCCCCTCTCTAGCTGGCTGAATTTACTTACAGTAGGTGTCTTCTAGGTTTATCCATATTGTCACAAGCAACAAGAAGTTCTTGGGGCTGGAGAAACGGCTCCGCAGTTAAGAGAACTGGCTGCTCTTGCAAATGACCCAGCTTCTATTCTCAGTACCCACATGGCAGCTAATAACTGTCCATAACTCCAGTTTCAGGGAATCCGACGCCCTCTTCAGACTTCCTCAGGCATTGCACAACATGGTACACTTGCATACATGCAAGCAGTATACTCATAGACATAAAATAAAAATAAATAAAATTAAAAAAAAGAATTTCTCCTGTATTAAGTTAAACTAATATTCCATTCCTCTCTGTATTTCCTACCTCCCCTTTGTCTAGGCATGAGTGTTGGCCATTTGTGCTGCTTCCAATCCTGTCTAATGCCATAATTACCATGATTTTTATTTCAGTTCTTTCGGGGTAGATATCCCCAGGTGGGAGCAATGGATTATATGGTATCTTAAAAATTTTAGGAGTTTCCTTTCTGTTTCTTTAATGGTTGACTATTCTTTAGATTCTACTAAATTCATGTATGTTCCCTTTCTCCTTAGCCTTGCCAACACTTGTGTTCTATTTTTTTTTCTTGCTAACAGGCATTCTTATAGGTATGAGGTGATTTTTAAAATATTATTTATTATTTTCATTTTATGTATATGAGTGTATTGCCTGCATGTGTGTAAGTGCATCCATGTCATGCAATGCCTGCAGAGATAAGACGAAGGCATCAGATCGTCTGATACCCTAGGGCTACAGACGGTTGTTAACTACAATGTGTGTGCTGGGAATTGAACCCGGGTTCTCTGCAAGAGCAGTCAGTGTTCATAACTGCTGAGGCATCTCTCTATCCATGAGGTGATGATTTTTGTAGTTTGGCTCTGCATCTCCCTGTGATTTGAGATCTTCATGGCCCTTCAGACACATGTTGGCTTTATTTATATGTTTTCTCTGTATCAATGCCTACACAAATTCTTTCCATATTTTTAAATCAGAATACTGATGGTTTTGGGCTATTAAGTTGTGGGATATATATATGGCATTAAACCCTTATTACATAGATGGTGTGGTCTTATTTTATCCACTATTGTACTTTATTCTGCTGACTCCTGCCTCTGTCATGTAGAATCTTTTCATTTCTTTGTTGTCCTGATAGTCCTTGTTTAGTTTTGTTGCTTTGTTTATAATATTAAATCAAACAAATCAATGCAAAGCCACTGAGCTACAAATATCTCACTGTATAACTTCTGTTCTGGGGTCTTATTTATGAACCATACAACCACACAGAACAGATCAAATTCTCATCTCACATGCTGCCGCATCTTTGGAGACACCCCTGGAGAAGTTCTCACATCCTCAGTCTACTCTGTCCTGCACTGTTAGATAAATTGAATGTAAATTGAGAATACATACCTTCCCTCAATACTACCAACTTCAAATGGCAGGCCATGTTTCGGAAGAACTGTGAGATCTAATTGGAATCCTTGGCTGTAATTTTCTTGGAAGCCCAATTGGACATTTAAGGAAAAGATGAAAATATCAAGTGTAGGCTATGAAAGAGTCTCTGTGTCTTGGAAAGTCAACCGTGTCTAAGTAATGTACAGTACAGTAAGGATGTCTTCTCATTGGAATGTTTTTATCAGTCATTTCTTACATCTTTTCCCACATCTTCCATAGCTTTTCTGCCTCTGTAGAATCATGCTTGTACCCCTTTAAATATCATTTCGTATTTGTTAGATCTAAGAACAAAAATGAAACAAATATAGCCATCATTAAATAAACTAATTTCTTTAACATTGTTTTCAGTGTAAAGGTTTGAGTTTTTCTTTACATTCCTTCATAAATATTGAATTCTAAAGCCATAATCATTGGTTGTAAAGAACCACAGCCTATACAAGATATTTTAAAATGAGACTGTTATGATACGATTCTCCTGACAATGGCACAGTAACTTCAAACGTTTAAGATTAATTAAACATGATTATTTATATGGAAAGCATTTGGGTAGAAATAATGGACTTTGATTAACAACCTTCTCTGTTATTTTAGATAACAACAAGTATATAAAAAAGTATAGAATCTATATGGGCACACAGCCTGTACTCCCAGCATTTGAGAACTAAAAACAGGACGATCAAGAGGTCAAGGTCATCCTCAGCTATATAGCAACTCTGAGACCAGACTGAGCTACACAAGGCCTTGTTTTACTACTACATACCCCAAATTATAAAGGAAGGGAATGATGCTCATTCACTCTCTCTGTGTGTGACTATGTGTATTTCAGCTTGTGTATCTGTATTTATTTGTGTATCTGTATTTTGTGTACCTGTATTTATTTGCTATTTGTTTATTCATTTTCTAAATGGTTTTCTCCCTTCACTAGTCAGGAAATACTAGTTACCAACATATATAAACATACAATATTTCTACTACTTTAACATTAAATTCAATAGTCAGAGGCATTATTTGGCACTTATTGACTTCTTATATATGTGTTTTCAATTCATTGAACTTAACTGATCTACTGTTTGAATGCTTTTTACTCAATGTCTTCTCTGAGATTTTTCTGACAACTAATTCCAGGTACTTTACTATAAGCAGCAGCTACAGTCTTATCTGTTTTTACAGTATTTAACCTCTGTCCATTTTTTCAATAAAAAAGGGGGTGGAAAAAGAGTTATATTATTGTATTCCAGCTATCCCAGTAATACTTTGTTGTAAGAATCACATAATTATAGAATGAAGTAATTAATTTATCACATTCTGTGCAAACGACAGACTTTATGATTGCCTGCAGAGTCCCTAGCTCTTAATTGTGGAATTATTCATTCACTAGCAGCTAAGATTACTGATGAGCAACTCTCCATGGTTTTCGAATTATTTTCTAGTAAACCAACATTCTCCTTTCAAATGGAACTAGATAGTATGTAACCATGACAATATCTTTGAAATCATGATAAGGGTGTACAGCATATGGAAGATTGTTTTTACCTGCAGTGATGAGATTCAGTTGGTGATTTCATTAAAGGAACACAAATAAGATTTAGTACTGTTTAATGTCAAAAAACATTGATTTATCATATGCTACACTGATTGGGATGGATGGATTTGAGAGCTAGTGAAAAACGGTAAAGTCCAGAAATCTAAAATCCAGACATGTTGGAAGTAGAGGTGAAATGGAGAAAATCCAGCAAGATTAAAACAAAAGGAAGCAGTTGTCAACATGTCTCTGGTCTTCTTGTTTCTTACTATTTAACTCTTAACATATCCATGATATATTCAAAAGGAAATAACTTCAGAAATGGTTAATGAGATTTGAAACGTAACTCAGTAGCTCTAGAAATTTAATTTTCTCTTGACCTCCACAGGTAAATAAACAGATTCCTCCTTTGATTTATTGTTGTAAATATGATAGAACAAAACCTAACTCATGTGTTTATGGGCAGAAACATTGAGGAATGTTTTCAGGAAGAAAATAATTGACCATAACTTCATGAAATTTGAATGAGCACTATGTGTGGTTAGGCCAATACAACTGACCTATCTCCAGCTCCTGTCACCATGATTCCTTAATGGTATCACCACATTCTGTTTTCTTTACCAAAGTTACAAATGCATATGCAGTAATCATGATGTGAGTTTTCTAGTATATTTTCTATGATTGCCCAACTACATGAAAGCTCTATTGGTACATGGCTACCACATACCTTGCTCCATGTGAGTGGAAAGTTCTCAGAATAATGCCTAACCCACAGCAGATACTGAAGAATTTGGTGAATGAAAATGTATGAGAATAAAAATATAAATTCCTTACAAAAATGAAATTGCCTGTGCACTGTTCTTTTGTTTTCATTCTTTGACAATATCATCCACGTGTAAAATATATCTAATTCTTAATACAACTCCAAACCTCTCTCTCCAACTCCCTCCAGATGGCTGCCAACACACCTCCCTCCCAACTTCATGTCCTCTGTTTTATTTTTTAGAACCCACTGAGATCAATTAATGCTGCCAGTGTGCACGTGGATGGGTGGTCATGGTCATCCACTGGGACACGGTTAACCTAACAGGGGCAGTCTTCCCAAAGAAAAGTGTCTCTCCCTTCCACAGAAGCCATCAACTGTCATTAACAAATTCTCAGTTTTGGGTGGGCCTTGGGAACCTCTCCCTGCTCCATGTTGAAATTTCTAACTGGCTTGATCTTGTGCTGTGAGTTCATGTGTGTGACAGCCATACCATGTTCAGAGGACAGTATTTTACCACACTGCCCTGTCCTCTGACTCTTAAGTTCTTTATGCTTCTTCTTCTACATGCTCCCTGGGCCCTGAGTAAGGGGATTGATACAGATGCCTGCTCATGGCTGAACAGCCACAGTTGCTTATTCTAAGAATTTTGAACAGTTATGAGTGTTTTCATTAACTGACACCCACTGTAATTGAGAAGTTTCTCTGAACAAGGTTGAAAGATACAAATCTATGGATATAAATGTAAAGATAGCACTTTGATAACATGACCATTTCACAAAATAATGAAATATGTTTTCCTCAGCATATGGCATTCCTAGCCTTGGATATTTACCAAGGTAACAGTACCAGACAGGAATTTCTTCTTGCAAAGTAGGTGTCAGGTAAAATCAAGAAAGCAATTTATTACCCCTATAAAGAGTCTTGCTACTGTTGTACCAGTTGGCACATCCTCCCTGGCAGGTTAATATTGTAGCATATAGTGTCCACTGTTGGGCAAGACTACTGGTGTCCCTTCAGTAGCCCACACAACACCTTTAAGAACTACGAAAGCTAGCCAACACAGAGCTTCCGTGGCATTTCAAGATTGATTCCTCCATGTCCTGCAACCAAAGTATGTGATGTCTTCAGCAGCAGGATCTTACCATCTAGTTATGGTTGGCAGCTGAGCGCAATAACAGCAGTCTGCTTGTTCTGGGTGCCTCTAGTGCCTCCTTGACCATTCCAAGTTACAATAAAAGAAAGTGAGCAAGGTTGTCTCATTATTTATTTATTTTTATGTTTTTGAGAGGTCTTACTCTGAATCCCCACCTAGCCTGCATTTCACACTCACCACAATCTGGGCTGCCCTCAAATTTGTAACTATCTTCCCACCTCAGTCTACCAAATGCTTGAATTAGAAGTTTGATACCTCGCCCATTTCATTTAATATGTTAAATTAGCAAAAAAGTATAAATTCCATATATTTTGTACTCCTTACTACAGAATCTTTTTCATTTGATTCAGTGAAATAGGGTACTCCAAAACCTAAGTAAAGCTGGGTGTAGTGGCACACGCCTTTAATCCCAGCACTGGAAAGGCAGGGGCAGGCACATCTCTGTGTAATAGAGGCCAGCCTGGTCTACATAGCAAGTTCCAGGCCATCTGTGGCTACAAGGAGACCCTGTCTCAAATAACAACAACAACAACAACAACAAACTTCAAAACCAGGAAAACCAAAGCAAACAAAGAAAAGAAAAACATAACATAAAATATGATTTTGAAAGTATTCTCATATCTGAAGTGGGAGCTCAGTGACCCGATCGCTAGAAAATGCACTGTGCCATGTTCTGTTACTCTTTGATTTCAGTTCTTATGGCTTTGATGTGTCACTCTGTTGTTACTGACTGTATTTTGGTCAACAACTCTGCCCTGCTTAAACAGAAAACTGGTGATGATCCCCAGCATTTTACTAAGAACAGGTTCTTATAAGAACTGCCACGTGCCCATCCAGCCAGAAGACAGGAGTGCAAAACAAGCCTTAGATTCTGTCTACAAAAACCTCCTGCAGTGACTCAAAAGTCCTAGAAGGGTATTGATGATATTTTCCCCTCCACCAACTGTGTCTTATTCAAGTGGGTCTCAAATTCTCTTCTCCAGCTGCAGAGGCCACTTTCTCTATGCGAAAAGTTAATTCCACTCACAGCTGGAACTCAAGGTAAAAAGTGAAAATTGTGCATAAAAGAAAAGCTTCCTTGAATTTGAACTTTTAGTTGTTACATTGACAAAAGTAAATGTTTCTCCAGCTATTATGTTGGTTAAGGTTTACGGGCTTTTAGAACAGCAATTTGTTCTCCCTGAGGTAGAGTAGCATTGGAATCAGACCAAGGGCATGTGATTTTGCAAACACGACCCATGACATGAAGGGTAAACATGGAAATGATGTGGTCATGACTTGCCAGGTGTATTATTCTCATTCTTTCAATCACAAACACAGGTAAGGTCTTCTTACACAACTAAGGAGCCTGCTAAAAGCCACTAAAAGGTCTTTACCCTAGTATGCTGCATGAATTACATACTTTATGTTCCTAAAACAGATGAACAGGACACTATGCATACAAATATCATCACAAAATTCATATTGTTTAAATCCTCAAAGTGTATTTTCAACTGACAGCTCTTAAAAGAGAGCTCTTTGCTTTCAGAAAAGTAGTTGAATATTTGTAATGATGCATGCATGTATGTGTGTATGTGTGCGTGTCTGCATGTGCGTATATGTATGAATGCATATGAATACATATGAATACATGTAAGTATGTGTTTGTTTTCCATGTGTGAGTAATGGTGTATGTATACAATATTGCATATGAGTGGAGGGTGAATTATGCATGCATGTGTGTGTTCACGTATGTGTTTATACATATATATGTGTGTATGTGAATGTCTACATGTGTAATGATATATGTGTGTGCATGTTGTATGTTTGTGTGTATATAACTATATATGTGTATTTGTATATATGTTGTGTGTGCGTGTATGTATAATGTATGTGTATGGTCACGTTTGCATGTACATGTGCCTATAGGTATATGTGTGCAATGTTGTATATGTGTGTTCACATTTTTTTGTATGTTTTGCATGTATGTATGTGTAATCATGCATATATGTGTAATGGTGTATGTGTATGCATGTACATGTGTATTTTGTGTGCATACATGCATATGTGTGTTTGTACACGTGTGTGTTTATGTATGTACGTGTGATATATGTGTGTATGTAAGTGTGTTCACTTGTATGTGTATGTTAGAGGGCAGAATTCAGCATCTGATGTCTTCCTCAATCACTACTTGACCTTATGGTTTGAGAAAGCGTCTCTCACTGAACTTGGAGCTCATTGTTTTAGCTAGACTGCTGACCTGCAAGCCCCAGAGGTCCTTCAGTTTCTGTTACTACCATTCACCAACTGGGACTGTGGGTGTGTACCTTTGCACACCCGCATCCTTGTATAGCAAGCTCTTTACCCTCTGAAACTTATCCCATTCCATAGCAGAAGCTTTAAGTTTGTACTCAGGTATATCTCACAAAAATCTCTGATAAAGCTGTTTGTGAAGTAGATGAATCTTGGCCAGTTTGCAGTGGTTGTGTGATGCTTCACATCCAATGTCTTGTGAGAGATTTAAGATTATAACCTCTTGTTACTATTTTTCAATATTAAGGTTTTACCTTATTTTATATCATATGAATTCAGTACAGCATGTATGCTAACCATCTTTACTTTCTTCCCTAACAAACTGTTGAAAACTTAGTAGATTAAAGCAACCAACATATTCTCTCATAACTTTGAAAGTTGGAAGTTTGAAATGAGGTCCATAGGTTTAAAATGAGGTAAACTATACCTTCCTGATGGTTCCAGAGGAGGATGCAGTCCCTATCCCTTCCAGATTCTTACAGCTACTGACATCCTTTGTCATGGGCCCCTCCGTCACCCTCCTCACCAGCTCACATCCTTGATCTCCAGTCCTTCTCACCAGGAATGCGATGCATCAGGCCCATTCAGGGTCATGCAGGAAAATGTTCCCATAATGACTACTAATTAAATAAAACCTTTAAGGAGTATTGTGTACATTTGTTGCATATTTGCAAATTCTGAAGAGTAGGACATGACCACATTTGGGAGCAAATTGTCATCTACTATAAATGGATAAACCATGAAAATACAACGTACATGAACATACAACGTACATGAACAAACAATTCAGAAATGCAGAGGAGTCTGGGCCGCAACTACTGGCAAACAATTGGGAAAAGCAGACAAATGATATTAACTTTATCCACAAGTAATTATGCTTTTCTGGTATGTATACCTATTGGTCTTTGCATAAGGCATTCTGGAATGAGTTCTTGAATCTTTTAAAAGTAGTGTTATTACATTATTAATTAAAAAAATGTATCTTTTGTAGTCCCCCTTAAAAAGTTGTAGTAACAATGAGGTGAACTTTCATGGAAATAACATTAAAAATATATCTATATATTTATATTTATCTCTATATATTCAGTCAATATAATTATATGGTTTATCTTTCTTAAGGGAGACATGAGCAGAGTGTCTTGGAGCCATGTTCCTATAAGTAGTAATATATGGTACAGCAACTATATTAACTAACCCTCCTTGGCAGCATTTACACACATTCATAGGTTGAGTCTGAATCATATTTCTAGAACAACGTTCTAAGATACAATCTCTTCACGGTTATTCACAAGGTTTTTGAAGGTTTGATCAGATTATCTTGTTGCCATTCAATTAAATTTGACCTCGACTAATATTCTTTTTATTACTTATAATAATAAAAACAAACCCCAGATTGTTCCACGGTGCTATGATAATTATACCCTATGCATATTCTAATTTCCATGGCTGAAATTTCTTATTTATCATTGTATGTAAATAGAGCTGTATAAGAATCATTTAACTTCTATTCATACATGAATCACATCTTTGTATTGCCTTGCTGCCTGTTCTCTAAGGGCCCCTTTTCCCCTAGCTGCATCTGTCTTTGAAGAAACTGATTCTAACTCTCACAACCACCCCATCTTCTCTGACCCTCCTCACCACACTTGGTGGCATGCACCTCAGTGACCTCCATTTTCTTCTGCAAAGCCTCTGGACTACTCTGGCTATAGGCTCTTGGCCTTGCCTGTGACGTTCATTTTCCCATCAGCTCACAGCAATTTCTTTCACTATATTACATTCTTTACTAACAACAAATGTACCTCCAAGGCTTTGTCCAAAGCATGCGGCTTTAATTCATTCTAGTACTTATTCCCTTTTAATTTTATAAATCTCAGTTTCTGTCTTGCTGAGGAGAACATGAGCTCCAGGGATGCAGGACCTGGTAGCTGTGGTCACTGTTCTGTCCACTTACCTGTTAGAACAGTAATTCATATACACAGACACAGAAAAATAGAACTGCAGTGACAAATCATTGTGTAGCAACAAGCTTTCTTTCACTGAGCATGAATATCTGAGTAAATAAGATACCCAAAGAAGCTAAATAAACACACTCTAGGACACGTTCCTAAAAGGGTTTCAGGAAACATGCCCAGCACCTTTCTCATATCTTTGTCTTGTCACCTAATTTCACTACAAGTTGAAATTATATGCAGATTTTTTTTCCATAATCTATCCATGGAATATATAAATATCAGAACGCATCATATGAACAAGCATAATTTCTTTTTTCTTTTTCTTCTATATATGTATGAGTGTATTGCCTACATGTACTGAGGTCCACCCATGTTGTGCAGTGCCCACGGAGGTCAAAAGAGGGCATCTGATTCCCTGGAACTGGAGTTATGGATAGTTATTGCTGCCATGTGGTGCTGGCAATGAAACCCAGGTCTTCTGCAAGAACTTTCAGTGATTTTAACTGCTGTGCCATCTCTCCAGCCCAAACCAGTATAATTTTCATAGCCTCCAACCTCCTTTGCTGTTACTATTTCATTATTATGTGACATTTATCCTCAAATCTTTTATCAGAATAAAAATATGAAATTTTTCCATGATCAACTGATCTATTTTCTAAGTGCTCACAACATTTTTCTTCTACCCTCCCTTAACAGCAATCAATTAAACAAAAAAACGTAACCAAAGTTCAGTTCTTCTGAAAGATTTTATGAAAATGTAGTAGCAGAAAATTTTGTGAGTAATCAAACATCCAGCCTGCATCTTAGAGACAGATGTGTTTTGAGAAGAGATGCTTTGTTTTGCCAAGCTTTGAGCTTTTCCCATCAATTTCTTTCTTTAAAATTTTTTATTTAGTATTTTTATTTTACGTGTATGAGTGTATTGGCTGCATGTATGTAAATGCACATGTGTCATGCGATGCCTATGAAGATCAGAAGAAGGCATAGGATTTCCCTGGAGCTGGAGTTACAGATGGTTGTTAGCCACCCTGTGGGCCCTGGGAATCGCACCAGGGTCCTCTGTAAGAGCAGTCAGTGCTCTTAAACACTGGGCCATTTCTCCAGCACCTCTTCCATCGATATCTTTTACCTTTTCCTGTTTGTCTCCTTCCAGAACTAAGTATCAAATTTTATTATTATAATTGCATGGCAAAAATACATTGAGTTTCTTTTAAAAGCTTTTTTTTTATGATGCTATTTGGCCACAATGAAGAAACAAAATGAAGATGAAAGTGAATGTAAACTCACCACAAATGAGCTCATTGATCTTGGAAAGTTAACATTTACTAGCAAACAGCACATGGATTGCCATGAGGCTATGTTCATGCAACCTTTATGACAACTCAGCTTCAGTGTCATACCCTCTTCCCTAAAGGCTCAGGGGTCATTGTGAAAGAGAGGGTACAGAGATTGTAAGAGCCATAGATGGTGGATGAAATCGAGGAAAACTTATCCTCTAGACACAACAGGGTAGTTGCACATATGAACCCATAGCACTTGTGAAAACATGCACAAGACCTCACAGGCCCACGCCAGACAAAATCCCAGCATGGAGCGGGAAGGTGGACATGGGGCCCGACCCTTAGCCAAGGAACTATTGACAATTGATAGCTGCTGGGAGAAGGCAAGTCAAGTCAATTTTCATTAATGGTATGAAGCTGGGTAGTTTGACTGGACCCCAATGGACAGACCTGAAGCCAAGACTATTAGGAGAACAAATATTAGACTTAGTAGGCCTTAAAAAATAATAGAGGACAGGAAGTGAGCAGGCAGGAGACTAAAGATGAATTTGAAAAAAAATGAGGAGGGGGTCTGAATATGATGAAAACATGTTGCATGAAATTTTCCAAAAAATCAATAAAAATATTGTTTTAGGAAAGATGAAAAGATGTCAGACCTGAGCCCTGGCATCCAGCTCTGCCCAAAGTGAATAATGGCAATACTGAATTGTTTGAACAGGAAGAATACTATCTTCCTCTGATAGTATTGGATTGGAAACTGTAAATGGCACCAGAGGCCGAGGAATTTGCCCTCGGGTGCTGGATTTCAGAGCTCATATTAACCACTCTGTGACTGGGAAATTATCATCTGAGCTTCAATCATGCAAATAAAGGTCATGAAGACTTACTGGTCAATACAGCTATGTTAGTGGAGGAATTCATATACTGTGGAGGAAGACTCAGCTCCTTCCCTCAGAAGAAAAGTGAAGTAATTAACCAGCGTGGAGCAAAGAAAGAAAAGGAAGGGAGCCAAGACACAGCTTTGAAGATATGTACATTTATATCGTCCGTCTTCTAGTCACTCTTTCCTTGAAAATGATGATGGATGATGAGCTTGAAGTAAATGAAAGTTATATTAATATTTAGGTAGTGTTGAAATTTAAACTCTTCTTTTTGAAAATGCACCTAGAGAAAGAATATTGGCTAAGATTTTGAAGACTTTTTTAACGTTCTATATTATTTTCTGTACTCATAAAGGCTCTAAGGAAAAAAAAAACCTCTGTATAAACAATGTGAGAAAGAAAAATCTAATAAATAAAGAAGCAGAAAATTAATTTCAGCAGACCCACAGAACAAATTATAATCACCCTCTGAATGTCACGTACAGAGAGTGAGATATTAACTTTAGACATTTTTTTTCCCACCATGAATCCCAGTTTTATTAGGTTTTCAACTGTGGATGAAAGTTTCACATTTTATTAAGTCTTCAGAAAATATTCCAGGAAGAAGCATTGTGCTTCAGTGAATATCAGATGGAGGCACATGTAAACACTCTCACTGCGTAGAGAAAGCAAATTAATTTAATTTTTATTTAAAAATCCAGCTTGCTCCAGTTCTGCTTGCAAAAGATATAGTTTTCATTTATCAGAAATTAAATTAGGGACTCTAGAAGAGAACATAATTATCTCTGAGCATCATTGCTCACATCCTCTTCTGGAGCCATGTTTCCCATGAAGAGAATAGCTGACATTTGGTTCACTGCTTTAGTGTTTCTGTAATACAAAGAAAGATTCTCCAGGAACTGTTTGCTGTGTGCATGTGACAACTGCTTCAGGCATCCATCATCACTAGGTCTTTGGTAAATAATTTTTGTCCATATAGGCAATAATTTCATTAATTTTTCCTCTCCTTTTAAAAGGGACAAAATTCATTTCTATTAAAAGGGACAATTTGTGGATAGTGTGAGTGTTCTCAGGGGAGATTTATTTTTTAATGAAGGAAATGACAAATTCTTTCTTTTTCCTAGTTCTATGCTGCTTTTTGTCTGAGTGAGTTTGCATGGGTCTTGTGCATGCTGTCATCATTGCTGGATGTTCATATGAGTAAGTTCCTTGTGGTCATGCACAACCCCTGACTCTTACGATCTCTCTGCCCCCTATTCCACAATGGTCCCAGAGCCCTTGGTGGGTGAGGTTTAATACAGGAGAGTCCTATACAGGGACACACACTTTACAGTCTCTTCTCTATAATTTGGCCAGTGGTGGCCTTCTGTGTTCATTGTCCTCTATTGCATGAGGAAGCGTCACTGATGAGAGTTGAGAGATGCATTGGTATTCTAACACTTGTACTATGTTTCCTGAGCCTTAGGTACAGAGGTTCCATTGTTGATATGTCATGTAGGATTGGGCTGCTGGGTGACTAAGAGTTTATCAAGATGGTCCCACACACACGCACACAGTGGCAGCACCAAGTGTATTGAGTGAGTCTAACAAAGACTAGATGAAGTTGTAAAGGAAAGTGGGGGGGATTATTGAAGAAGCTGTGATGGAAGGAGTAGAGGGTGGGCTTGACCAAAACATATTTATGTAAGAAATTCTCAAATGATAAATAAAAAATCCAAATACAAGCATGAAGACAAAAATATGGCACACATAACAAATTGTATTCAGCTGCAAATAAAAATGAAAAAAAAATTAGTTTACAGGAACACAGATGGATGTGGAAAGTATAATATTTACCAAAGTGATTCAAATTCAGAAAAATAAAAGCTACATGATCTCTCTCATATGCAAATTTGAGCCTGTGATGTACACACTTTATACCATAGGTGTAAATGTGGATAAAGCCTAAATAGCTAGAAAGAAGTCCAAGAGTGTGTCAAAATAGGTGATGAGGAAGGACAGTGAGAGGACAAAAAGACACAAGGTTTACGAACTCAGAAAAGAGACTTATGAAAGAGAAGGGAGGTTACAAGGAGAATCTGGGAGAGCAGGGGCCTAGAGGGCAGGAGAATGTCCTAAAACACACAAATGTCCTAATGATATGTAATACCTTAGATGTTGATTTAAGCTATTAAATTGTTTTTAAAAACTGCAATCATGATGCCCAATAAAGAAATCCAATAGCAATTCATTCACTAATACAGACTTAAATAATCAAGAAATGGGAAACTGAAGTTCTCAGCCATTATTTTGCCACACACAAATCTCTCATACCAAATGAAGAAAATAAACATGAACAAAACTGATCACTTTCAGTAGTTCATAGAAAACACCCTAATTTGAAGGGATATAACAAGAATCTCGAAACATTTTATAACCATAAAGTTAAACTGTTGGGCATCAGACCTAAAGCATGACAAAACACATATATGTCAGTAGTGGATCCTTCACTGTCTTGCAATGAAATGACTCAAGGGCACACATCATATTTTATAAAGTTAGGATAATCGGTGCCCATATCAATGTCTTAGCCTTCATTATTATATGCATCTAAGAATAAAAGCATACAAAGTATGCAAACATTTCTTTTGCTAATCTAATTTTATGAGTGCAAACAGAACAGCTCTCTCTTGAAACAGAATGAGAGAGAGTTTATTCTGGAGCCAAATGTGAGTGACCATGGCCTGGGAACACAGATTTGGGTCATCTCAAATACCATGTTTCAAGATGCTAACAGTTTTATGAAGTTTTTTTAGTAACAGAATGAAAAAAATATCATAAATCAGAGTCCTTTCAAATGCATTGACGGGAACATCAGATAGGTAGATTATAGCAAAGAGGGAAATCTCTATAACAGACCTCATTGTTCATGTGAGGACTGTCAGCCGATAAAGGGTGCCCTGTGTGTCTCTACAATTGGTCTTCTTCGAGGGACACTGTCCAAACTCTCCCACATCACTCATCATCTTTCTACCTATCAAAACGGAACTGGACATATGGTCTATCTTGAACTGTCAACCAAATGATGAACCTCATAATGACCATAGATGGGCAAAGACACATTCCTCTTCTTTCCTACATGCTGCAGATTCAACTAGAGGTAACAAAAAGAAGCAGAAATCAGTTCTTTTCTTATAACCAGAGATAACATCATAGTTCCATACCTAATAAAGCCACCAGCACCAAGCGACATAAGTACACAGTATGAAAAAGGAAGCTATAGTTATCAAAACACATGCTGTCACAATTACAGCCAATGAATACTCATCAAACTATATTGATCCAAGTCAACCTCTGCTTCAAAAATTACACACCACCGCGTTTTAATTGAAATCCTGTACCTCAAAGCCAATTGCTCATGTGGGTACATGTGTGTTTTACTCTGACATAGTTTATTTCCACAACTGTTTCCTTTTAGTTATTCTAAGGAATGAAATGAAATATTAAATCTGGGTAGGCACTGTATTTTTGACTTTCGCAGCCACGTTTATTTGCTATCTTTTGAGCGCTCTCATTTGTAAAAGTCATACTCTCTCACATACTTCACAAAGCGTGTGAGAAATGAACAAATAAAGATGTTTGATGCCTGAGTCCTAGTATTTTTTAGAAAATGTCTGTTTCAGGAAAAAGAGTTACAGAGAAAACATCAGATACTTCAGTTTGAAAAGGAATGAAAGCTATCTGCCTCACATTATTCACAGCCAAACCAAACAGGCTACTGTGGTATTCATAAATCGCTCTGAATTAAGTCAAACATGCATAAAATCAGGCTTCCTTTGTGGTAAAAATTTCTTCCAGCTGAGCCCACGAAGAGCATATAAAGTTATCCAAATATCTATTGTTAAGCTGTGGACAACTTTAAAAACTAAATGCCATTCCTCTGTGAGAGGTCTCCTCACAATTTCCTAATCTTAATAAACTGTCTTTGAGAAGTATAATCAAACTTGTTTCCATTCCAGACAAGGAGAACAGATGCTAATACCATTGTGTTAGCTCAAAGCAGTGTCAACCTGCTCACTGGCTTATTTTGCTATCTTAAGACTCAGGTAACTCATATTAAAATAAACAAATGGCATATATTCTGAATAAAACTCTGGAGATTTCTTAGAGGAAATAGGTACTTAAATTTCCATGAATAGAACATTAATGTGTTTCAACAAGATAAGAGAAGTGCTTTAAGGTTCCCACAAATACAACCATTTAAGAGGATGACGTTCTATTTCAATTTTAATTGGATTAATTTTCTTTCTTTCTTTCTTTCTCTCTCTCTCTCTCTTTCTTTCTTTCTTTCTCCTTCCTCCCTCCCTCCCTTCTTCTTTCTTTCTTTCTTTCTTTCTTTCTTTCCTTCCTTCCTTCCTTCTTTTGAGACAGGGTCTCATGAAGCCCAGGCTGGCCTAGGGCTCATTACACATCTGGAGGGTTCTGAACTTCTGTTTCTCCTACATGCACCTTCCAAGTGCCAAGAGTACAAATGTGCCCATTATTTAATTGAATTCAGTTTGAGAAAGCAAGACCATATTTAATAATAGCACTTGAGAATGGGGTCAGTAACCATCACTATCGAAAAGGCAGCAAATGTGTACAGACTGACTGTTGTTGACAGAGTCTAATTACATTAAAAATAATAATCAAGGACTGAAGCTATGCTTTAGTCTTTTAGAACACTTGCTGTTCTTCCAGAAGACCTGAGTTCAGTTTCCAGAAACCACACTGGCTGGCTTGCAACTCCCTGTAACTTCATCTGCAGGGGATCCGATGCCCTTATTTGGCTTCTGAGGACACCTGTACACAAGTTGCATGCCTTCACACAGATGCAGACACACACACACACACACACACACACACACACAAACAAAAATTTTAAAACAACAGTAATCGAACTTCTGTTACTAGAACAAAGACAGGCCAGACTTGTTAGCTGAGTCTAGACATCAGCACATCTACTTGAGAGCTGGAAAAACTAGGTTGTCTCATGACACTGAAGGAATTTTTCAAATTTCCTAAGTTACAATAGAAAACACGTAACTGCAATGTACGGCCCCTGAGTTTGGGATGTATAAATCACAGCCTCCTCTTTTCAGATGGAAATAACTCAGCCAATTCCTAAATCATTTGCCAATGCACATTATCTCTAATTTTAGACATGATATGCACAAGAACTGAAACTTTAATACCATTCCCAGTTCAGTTTACTTTAGTCAGCATTATACTAACTCAAAGGAATTGGTTTTCATCCTCCTGAGTGCTGATCTGTATTAACAAGCATCAGTTTGCTAAAATGAAGCAACAATTTTTTCTGAAAAATTGAAATTATACTTTACATCCTAGTAACTTCATATTCATGTTGTGGTACTCTTTTAAATATTTAAGACCTGGAGGGTTCAGCTGTTTGATAGCAGAACAACAGTGTGATCATGACAGTATTTGTTGTATTAAAATAATCAGGCAACATATGACTGTCATAGGTATTCAAATTTTGTATGACTTGGAAACTCATAACTTCTGTGAACTATATAATGAAATGGGTGTGCTCACATGCAAGAGAACAGAACGCTGGCATTGTTCTTTCATTGATGTAAATATTCTTCATGCTCTTTGACATAAACGACTGTCCATCAAAAAAGAATCATGCAAGCCTTAAAATTAAAAGTGTGTCAATCTGCACATGAAAATATAAACTTGAAGCAAGAGAAAAATAAGTTCCTCACGCTGTCAAAATCCTAAGCATATTACTACAATGACCAATTAGGTTCTTGTATAGAGAAAAACATAGAATCTTCTTCAAAATAACAGATTCTAGGAACTTTATTTTTTTACATGGTTTCTGTAATACTAGCTTGAAAAACCAATTGAAATGTATTATTGAAAATTAATTACATTGTTTTTGACGTTATGCAAAATAAGAGGAGCTGATTCATATAGAAAATGTAAGTAAGCTGACTAAAGCTATCATATGAAAAAACAATAATTTAAAGCCACAATTCTTAAATAGTGCTACTTTTAATTCACATTATGAAATTTATTGCCTAGGCATCATTAGGCAAACTATTAAAACTTCTTTGTCAACGTCTCTCCATATAACACCTCCTATATACACATACATGCATAAATACAAACACCCCCCCCTCACAGGTTGCACTTAATATAATTAATTCATAAATCAAAAAGGATTATGTACAGCGATACAGATCAGTGAATAAAATTTCCTGCCTCATATAGCAAGGACCTGGGTGTTATCCCTAGCATTGTGAAAAGAAAGCAAAACAAAACAAAAATTGAAGAAACCCAAAGGAGGGAAAGTTTATTTTGCTAATAATTTTAGAGATTGTAGTCTACAATTCATTGACCCTGTGACTTTGTGCCTGTGGTAAGGTGATGAGGCAAGATCAAGGTCACTTCCTGAGTCAGGAAGGAAGAGAGGAAAAGAATGTTGTGAAGATCCCACAATCCCTTTCAAGATTTTATCCTTTGTGAGCTAAGGACCTCCCACTAAGTCCTACCTCCTAAAAATTTCATCAGCTCTCAATAACACCATGCTGGGGACCATGACTTTAATTCAGACCTTTGATAGAAATCCAGTACCCACAAACCGCATTCTCACAAAGCCACAGGGTTTCCTACATGCAGCTGAGAGTTGAGAGGTATTGCTTTTCTGAGACAAGATTTTACATAAAACTATACAATATCTCAATGAATTAATTGGAATTATTATGCAACTCTTCTTCAGAATCACCAGATAATAATTTGGAAAAGAGATCTCTGTTGAAGTAAATAGAGAATGGGATCGAAATAATGAGTGATATGTTTTTTGGCAAGGATTTAGAGTTATAGCCTAGAGAATATTTGGATAATGCAAACACATACTTAAAAATTAACAAATTACTCTCTCTGTGTACTTGAGACAGAATGGCAATGCTATCTGCTGAGAGTGAGTAGATGTAAGAAGCATAAAGAGATGCTTCTTCTGGTGGCCATCCTATGTGCATGGTACTAACTTTATGTTAATAAAGTGGCAAATTCTTTTAGCTATATTCTATGGAAAATACAGATTGAGAATCCACAGCAAATTATTTTTAACATAGGCCATACTTTTTATGTGTGTCATGATTCCAAGCAGCTTAATTTATTTATCTTACCTTAAATTTTATTATGTATGACACCATAATGACTGGCTTTAAAAAGGCTATTACCATGACTGAATAAGATTATATATTTAAAACCATTAGTGCACACTTGGGATTTGGCATAGAATCATCTCTCAGCCAGTTGTAGGGGCAAAACGGTGTGTTGTCTTTTTTTCTTTCATCCTAAGCATAAAGACTGACCCTCCTCTAATGAAAAAACAGATGAACAAAAGCATAGCAAATTTGTTTATTCTTGAAACACAGAAATCTTCGGTAATGAAGACCAGAGACCCATTTTTATGCCTATACCTGATAAAGAATGGGAAGCAATATGTAGAAATGAGATCGACAAAGGGTACGATTTAGTAACCATAGGTTGCAGGGGATAGATAGGAGGTCTGCCCAAATCCCTCTTATTCTCTCTGTATGGAATTCTTTCCTCATGAATGTGGGGCAGGAACCGTTCTGGAAAGAGGGTCTTATGTTATGTCCTACTATTTAATCAAGTAGGATTTCTGCTTGGTCAGTTCTTATACAGAAAGACAGAAAAAGTCTTGAGGTCATTTTTAGACTTTTGATGCTGATTTTAGAGAAAAATCAGATCCAGTTTCGATAAGCCATATTTCAGATAAGAACTTCTAGCCCTGGTGGTCTGCCTTTGGGGGAAAGGAGGAACAGAGCGGGCAAGAGCAAGACGTCAGAGGAGGCTGCTTCTGAGATCTCCGATCACCTTTATTTCCGGATACTGACCTGTGAGTCATATTTTGAGCTCTAGTTTTCAGCCCCAAAATATTTGTTTTCCCACAGAAAATAAACACATCCCTTATCTAATACTGCCCTGTTTCAGAGATGATCTGTGCATTTTCTTCTCTGCAGTTTGTGCAACGTTTTCCGTTTATTTCTTCTCTAAATACCTTCCCTTCAGTCACCACATATGGACCCACATCCTTTGTGTTCCAAAGATCTAAACCAAATGTTGCATTTCTTTTGCTAAATTTTGTTGTTTCCCCAAAGGTGGAGATACAAAAATAAGTGTTCTTTTTGTCACAAAGAAACTGAGTGTGCATTGAAAAATTAATATACGATACATGCAAAATACTTTTCAAATGATTGATAAATTCGGAACCACAGGAAAGCTATGGAAAGTATGGACTATGAACTATTTGTATATATAACCATACTAATGAAGACAACTAAAATAATAATATATCCTTTTGCAAGTGCATATATGTCAAGGAAAAAGAAATTATAAGGCAAAGTCACCATAAACTTGGCTATAGTAAATAAAAACCCTTGCATTTTTCATTTTAAAACTCAGATTTGTTTTTAAATTAGGGAGCAAAGGAAAGGAAATTGGGTTGAAAAAGTTGTTTAAAATATTCCTTCCAAGGCCACCCACCCCATATTCTAGCCTCTGCTTAGTTAGGTCCATTTGCTTTCTGAGCCACGTGCTTTAAAAACTAGGATAATTTTTTAATAGCACAGCCAGGAAAAACAACAGAAGCAGAAAAATATTTTTATGGTTGAAAAACTTGGCACCCATTTTTCTGGAACTGAGAACACATTTTGGCTCTCCTTTATGAATGTCTGAAAAGACAAAGAGAATTAAGATATACATAAAATGTTCTGGAAAGTGAATTTTAAATGATTTGCATATCTGCACAGAAATGAAAGCTCATTCTTGATGGCTGATTTCAATAATCAAACATATACAACTTCATTTCAGACAGGAACAGTGCACTCAGAGGGATGGATAATTAAGCATAAAAATAAAGGAGGCTAACCTGACTGACATTAAATGTGAGTAACAAGAAACATCTCTCTGAAAAACATCTGCCCTTTCAGTCCTAAAAACAACTATGGGTCAAGTGATTTAGCCATGTAAGTAGAATGCTTCCATGACAGGGAGAACCCATAGCTTCTGAAAACACTTCTAACAAAAATCCTATGTGTGTATTAAATTAAACTTTAAAATACTGCAATCATACTCATTCCTCACCATTGGTTCTTAAGACTAAGACTATACATTTTAGTGACGATTAAAGTTATGACAGATTTCTTTTGGATGATAGGAAGCATAATGTGGACAAATTATTTGAAGAGATCAGGATGTCACTTAGATTTTAATTTAGTCTACTTTTTTTCTGCTGCTGTTTTTGTTGTGCCGAAATGTTACCCAAAATCTTGTCTATGCTACACCAGTGCTCTACCACTGAGCTACAGCCACAGTCACTACTTTAGTATTTAAGAAAAATATCTTTTGGGGCTGGAGAGATGGCTTAGCGATTAAGAACACTAGTTGTTCTTGAAGAAAACCTGGGTTTGAATCCCAGCACCCACCTGACAACTAACAACTGTCCGTAACTCCAGTCCCAGGGGATCTGCCAGCCTCTTCTGGCCTCTGCGGGCATTGCACAACACAGGTGCACTTACCTACATGCAAGCAATACATGCATATACATAAAATAAAAATAATAAAAAATTTTT
This sequence comes from Nannospalax galili, assembly GCF_000622305.1. Taxonomy (NCBI): domain Eukaryota; kingdom Metazoa; phylum Chordata; class Mammalia; order Rodentia; family Spalacidae; genus Nannospalax; species Nannospalax galili. The sequence goes on along the minus strand of NW_008357493.1, from coordinate 4,210,394 downwards.
TTTAAAAAGAAAATATCTTTAAACTACAACCTTAAGCAATATAGAAGACCGAATTACCAAGGCCCATTTGTATTCTACACTGGTATACATATACAAACATAGGTATGCACATATAGACATGTGGTGGGGGGGAGATTGAGAGAGTCAGAGACATGGACAGAGAGTGAGTGAGACAAGATAGAGATGTAGAAAGTAATAGAGACAGAGTCAGAAACAGAGAGTGGGCAAATAAACCATTCAAAACCATTTGAAAGTCATTGTTTTAATCAGATAAGGATGCTCTGTCTGCATGAGAAATTCAAGTTGGTGCTCCCTGAAGATGCTAGAAAAGATTTCTGTCTCAGATCAGAATTGTGTGTGGGTGCACTGCACATATCTTGTGAAGAGGGTTTGCAAGTATTGCTTAGTATTGTGTGAAGCAAATTGTTGTGCCAAGTTTGTATGTTGTGTTTCATAGAAGTCTGTGTCAAGTGTCTTTCGTATGGTAGTGTTGTGTGGAAAGGCTTGCTGTGGTGTGTGTTATGTGTAAGACAGTTGTATGGAGTGACATGTGGAGTGGTGTGTGACATTGTGAGGAGTACTATATTGAATGGAAGGCAGTGCTGCGATGTGGAATGTGGTGGGGGGGTACCGGTTGTTTTGAAGTATTTTATGGAATATACTGTGTGCGTTATAGTATGTGGGGTTGTCTTGCCATATTTTCTCCTCCCCCTTCTTGGGAGACCTGGGCATCTGTGCCCCCTGAGATCCCAGGGCTGACAAATCCACAGAATACCTTCTATTTGGGGTTTTGCATAGTTTATTACATCTGGGAAAGGGTGACTTACAAAGGCATGAATTCTCTTAGGCTTATATTTGAAACACCTGCCATTAGCTCACCCTGCCACATGGTCTCCATCAGCTCTTCGTGTGCCACCTCTTCCCATGGGGTCTGTGTGCTGTCTCACCCCATGGCCCAGGTGTGCAATCTCTCAGCTCGCCTACCATTGGACTCCATTCCCTGTGTTCAAAATGGCAGTGGCTCCTCCTCTTCATGCAACTGATTGGGCGGGAGAGGTCATGGACTTTGCCTGCTTGACTCCTTCCTTACAGTGGGAAGGAGGCAGGACAATAGTTTGTGTCAGAGTGGTCAGTCAGAGGAAATACAGGCTACAGGGGCATACCTCCTGAGCATTTTCCTCCTATGTCTAGGTCAGGGTCAGACAGTGTTCCCCAACAAACAAGGCTCAGAATGCCAGGTGGGCCCATCTTTAATTCACAAGGAAGAATGAGGTAGGATCCCCCAACACTGTGAATTTATTTACTCTTAACAATACTTCTATCATTATCAAAGGGTAGCACTGACAAATTTTCTCAGTTATCATTACATTAAGAGATGTAATTTAGAAGCAAATACTGTGATTTTAATGTAAAGTCTCTGGTCCTTAGGAATGAACAGAAACAGGAACAGAAAACATGTCACAGAATTTGCCCGAGCTATTTTGTTCTTTTCTTTTTCAATATGAACTTACTAGGTTTAATAATGTTCCAAACATCCCCAAACTCCATGTTCAGTACAACCTCAGAGTATGACTGTATGTGGATATGAAATCTTTGAGGATCTCACCTTGGAATCCATAGGTGAAATCATTTTAGATTTGAGCAGGTTCTATATCTAACAAATGGTGTCTTTACAAGGGAATGAGGGACATTTGAACAAATCTAGACAGAGAAGAAAGGCATGCAAAGACAGGGCATGAGCTGAGTTCCTCAGCCTCCAGGCTAACATGTCCAGGAGACAACAGAGCAGGAACAGTTGAGGAAGATTCTCTGCTGGGCTTTGAGGGTAAGTGGCCCACCCCTCCAACAATACCATGATTATGGAAACAGAGACCACCGAAGTCTTCAAGAATAGATTTCATTGATCTTTAACCACTCAGTTTGTGGAAACCTGTTACAGAAGACCTTGGAAATTAATGTCATTGGTATGTGACTTGCAATTTGGAAAGGTTAAACCTTCACAGGGAGCATCCTCACAGGCTCCATGTGCTGTAAATCACAGCTAAGGGTGGTGAATACACCAGTGAAAAATCAAACTAAAAACGTAATCCTCTTGTAGACTGTAATTTTCAACTTAATTTGTACAATAATACTGATGCTCATCATTTAAAGATAAAGTAGATTATTTGTGAGAAAAGTTTTTTTTCAGAAACAACCTAATGTTTCAGATATTCCTAGTCGATTATTATTACTCTAACAAATTACCTTAGACTGGACAACGTATAAACAACAGACTTGTCTTTTTGGTGCTAGAGACCATGAATTCAGGAGGAAGTTCCTGGAGGACCTTGTATCTTGAAGTTTTGTCAGCTCCGGCTACTATGGCACCTTGCTGCTGAGAAGGGATAAGCTCTACAGCCTTAATCTTACAGAGTCAGAAGGAAAAGGAGCCCCTTAAATCTTCTTTCATAAGGGCTTTAAATTCATTTATGAGGAGAGATCTTTCCTGACTTAATCATGCCCAAAAGACTCTTGCTATCACTGAAGTGGGGACTAAATTTCAAGGTAAATACGGGAAGGACACAAACACTCAATTTGTTTAAACAGCCATATAATTATCACTATATTGACTAGGAACATTTGACAAATATTTTAATGGGAATTTAAAATTATGGATTGAACAATAAATTGGCTGTATTAGAAGCCCCATAAATTGTCTAGGAAAGTTTTCCAGATACAAATTGTTCCTAAAGGATCTGGAGAGATCTCTCAGTGTTTAAGAGCACTAGTTGGTCTTGTGTAAGCTCTGGGTTCTTTTCCCAGTCAGATCACAACCACCTGTAACTCCAGTTTCACCAGATCTGATACCTTCTGGCGAAGGGCAGAAGTCAGCTTCACAGATGTGGTCCAGAAATATAGGTTTAGGCACATACACATACATATAAAATAAATAAATAAATAAATAAATAAATAAATAAATAAATAAATAAGCTTTAAAAATTATAGCTAAGAATAACTCCTGTAGCTATTTATTTGGGTTGATCATTTAAACAAGGTAGTAAGGTGAATAATTTTCTTAGAACATGTTTATGCATAGTCTTCAAGTTCTTTACCTCTCAACTAGTTTTATATCACTAGTAGTTTCTAGAAAATCAACTTTCTTTCACAACATTGTAATATACATTTTAATGAAATCTCCAAAAATTATCAAAGTTACATTTTACAATAAGTTTATATAAGATTGTCAATCCTCAACTGACAGTTCTCCCTGATACCAAGTAAATTCAAAGAAATTGACTAGACAATATTTCATATCCTGAAATTTTTAGTTGTTCTTTTCTCTTTATTAAAATATAAAAAATTGCATTTGGATCCACATTTCCTCAGAGCTGATGTAATTTTTTTGAGCATATAATTTTGGTATACAATTTGCATAAATCTGTAAAGCAAAACAAATGAAATAAGCTATTCCTAATTTGATTATTTTATACATTTGACCAAATTTCAATTTTTCCAAGTTTCACTAAAAGATTCATATGCAACTTGATATATTCTAAATATCAGTATTGGAGTTTCAATATTAAATATTCAAGAGTTTATGAACTCCTATAATTTAAATAAATTCAGTTCTTTCTTGCTATCCCAAATATAAATTTAATTATTTTCTTTACAAATATCTTTTTAATAACTATTAAATTATATCAAATTGCTTTGAAAATACCTTTGGGCACATTCTTTATGAAAGGAAAATGATTTTTTGAAGGAGCCGAATTAGGAGCAGAATCTTGCTATTGCAGTCACTGGAGAAAGCAGGCTAATTGACATCTCAACTTGTTTCACTGTGGAGACTGAGGCTGCCATTTGTTTGCTGACTATATTTTCTACTCATTTGATGAAGCTTTGTGGACAGAACATGGTGATTTTATGAACAAGGGTATACTACGATGGCTTAGGTATTTTGTTGGCTAGCTTTACTTGTCAAATTGACACACCTAGTTAGATGGACCCTCAACAGAGGAATTTTCTCTATTGGATTTTCTCTATTGTGGGGCATTTTATTGATTGCTGAGTGATATGGGAGGACTTAGCCCACTATAGCCTGTGCCACCCATGGGTAGACCATCCTGTATTGTATAAGAAAGAAGGCTAAGCACAGACCAGGGGAGCAAGTTGGTAAGCAGCTGTCTTCTATGTTCTGTGTTCCAGGTTCCTGCCCTGAGTTCCTGATTCGATGTTCCTCAGTGATGAACTGTGATCTAGGAGATATAAGAGAAAATAGACCCTTTCCTCCCCAAGTTGGATTTGGTCAGTGTTTTTATCATAGCAATAGCAAGCTAATTGGAATAAGTATCCAGGACAAATGGCAGATAGGCCTGTGCTGGTGGTTCCTCGGGAAGATTCTGTGTCATTGCTTGGAGCAACAATCCTTTCTTATCAACCTAGAGAGACCTAAGAAGATGGCGGTTTAATAGCTATGTCTTCAAGGATTTGAAGCATCTGAAATGCTCATGTATTTGATCTATGGCTAAGCACCTGAATTCTTCACTGTTTCTAATAGAAACAGAAGTAATTGTTTCACAAAGATTTATATCTGATTTTTCATAGCAGCAGCATCTACAGTACCCTCACATGTCCCAGTATGACAAATGGTTAAAAACACTGTGAAATACCTGGAAAATGGAACTCTGTCTTTAAGATACAGAAACTAAGGCACGCAGTAATGGCTTGTGAATAGTTACTCTTAAAGCTATTATGGTAGAAAGCCATGGTGGTAGAGGACTATAGGCTCAACTACTTGAGAATCTGAGGATAGAAAACAACTTCAGTATGTGTGTTTGAGCCCAGTCTGGGCAACATAGGGAGACTGTATTGAAACAGATTAACATGTGATGATAAATGAATAATGGCAGATGAAAATACTTATACTCAGGGTTGGAGAGATGGCTCATCAGTTAAGAGCACTGGCTGCTCTTGCAGAAAACTCAGGTTTGGGTTACAGAATCCCCATGGTGTCTAACAACTGACCTTAAGTCCATTTCCATGGGATCTGACGACCTCTTCTGGCCTCTGTGGGCACTGCATGACAGGGGTGCACTTTACATATATTATGCAAACCATTCATACACATCAAAAGAATAAATAAACATTTTAAAGGTAAGAATGTTTATACTCTATATGACTATTTTTATCTGGAAATCTAGAATAGCCAGCCCTATAATGAAGAGTACCCTGGTTCAAAGACAACTTGGAATGAGATGGGGTAGAAAATAGAACACAAAAATGATGCGAAGACAGTGTTCTGTGCTTTCGTACGGTCATCTTCCCAGGAATGAAATGGTCCCCTCAAACCCGTGGAGGAGAAGGAAATCTTACAAGGCTCATGAAGGTAAGGAAATTTAAAAGGTTCTAGATGCTCAGAAAGTTACAAAAGACACAAGGTCCCTCTCTTATTTTTTGTTATCAGTAAGCAGTTGCTAGGAGTGAAGAGGCACTCTTCCATACAGCTGTCTACAATTCAGGGAGCTCTAAGGAAGCAGTTTCTGAGTTGCTACCCACACTGGAGTCAGTATTTCCTGAATGCAGCTGCCTGCAGTCACCTAAGGCCCTGTATGCAATCACAGGAGATGCTTGGGTTCTTCAAGCTGGACTTGGGTGGAATTATTTCATTACTCTGCTGGGCGAATAGATATTTTACATACACTACATGTACTGCAGAAGGTGTTCTATTTCAGGTATGTGGAGATGGTTAAGTGGCTCTGTGTATTCATTGAGACTCATCAAGCAATTAACTTTGCGAATATTTTCCTTGTATTTACCTCAGTGAAGTTAATAATCATCTAGGACTGGAAACACTAAAGCCACTTACAGATTTTTCTCTACAGTGTGTTATTCTTCACTTGAGATGTCCTCTGACCCATAGCACTCTGATCTTATAATCTTATTGTAGCAGGCGTGGATTTTGTTTTTAATTCATAATATTTAGACATTTCCTGACTTGGAATTGATAAAAAGCCAGCTACAAGCCAAGGGCCAAACTGATGAAAGTTGTAACTTGTTGCTGACATTATTTACTATTTTCTTCAGTGACTATATATTCCTATGGTTTTTAAATTTAGACCCATATTCAAGGTTTGTATTATGCCGTAGTTCTGCCTCTGAGTCTTTTTGTATATTTTTAATAAATTTTTGTACATTTCACACAGAATATTTTAATCATCTTTATACCCTATCCCCATTTGCACCCTTCATACACCCCCACTGGATTTCATACATTATATCATATATTTTAGAGTCAAGTATGTGTACCCAGATGTCCCTCAGTGCAAGTTTATTCTCTGGGGTCTAGTCAGACCTATCTAGAGTTTTTTTCCTTGAAGAAGATCAACTCTCTCTCACCCAGGAATAATCAGCTGTCAACAGTTCCTTGGCTAAGGTTGGGGCCTGCTGCCCATTTTCCCAGTTATATGCTGGACTTTTTTGTCTGATTGTGTTTGCATGGGTCTTTTGCATGTTGACACCATTGCTGTAAGACCATATGAGCAAGTTCTCAGAAGTTTTTGACTCTTGAAGGTACGAGTCCATATTTGTGTGGTTACTTGTTCATTTGTCTTGCTAGCTCAGTTTCTTTCCCATCTGTGCATTTCCAGATTCCATATACCCTCCTACATCTTCAAGACCCTCTCCTATGGTTTCCTTTGTCATCTCTAATCTAAGTCCATTCTTACTTATTACTAGGTATGACATTCAATTTATCTTTTATAGGATATGATAAAAAGTCAAGGAAAACACTAATCATCTATACCAGCTGACTCTTACACTTGTCCCATCATACATGACCTTGTCCCCTAAGCACTTTTTCTAGGGCTTGCTTCTTACTTTCCATGTGTGTAACAAACTGCTCCTATAATAATAACAGTTTATTGCATGCAGAGGCAAGAGGAGGAACCAGTCAGTACAAGCGTGCACTGTTGAGCTACACAATGCTTTGGGTTACTGGGGAGTGCAACTCTACTTCTAAATTATCCACCCGAATTTACATAATCCTGAAAGTCAGGGATCAGCAAATGAGACATATTGAACAACCCACACCAATTCCTTCATTACCAAACTGTCTGGAAGAAATCTGTGAGAGGACATTTCTGCTTAGGGATGACAAAATAGTTATACTAGAATGAAGATTAACATGATTATTTCCAACAAATAAAGTAAACCTTGGAGAGAACAACAACATTGAAAGATGTATGGTTGTTTGGAAAACGTACACTCCTTGTAACGTAGAACACAGATTTGACCCCTTGGACAGGACAAGATGCTCAAACTTGTTGAAGCTTACATCCCTTTAAATTTGATTGTTTTCTGACTCACAGACAGTTTGGCAGTTGCTTGGGCCATTGTTGCATCATCAGAATTGTACATTATTAAAAGTCATCTACTTTCATGACTGGCCCATAATAACACACATGGAATCTGCTTTGAGTGTTATTGACAGTTTGAAGGTTCTAACATGTCATTTTAGAAGTCTCCTAATTTATGTCACGGAAATTACTGACTTGAGGCCATTTGCCCACAGGCATGCATAATTAATTATCAATTATTTATTGAATTTCCATGTTGAAATTGTTTCCTCAAAAAGTGCTAAATCATAATATCAACAATCATAATTCCCTGAAAATGTAGCACACTGATACAGAAAGCATTATAAAGAAAAAAGTGCATACTTTTCATTGATTATCATAGTTGTCAAACTTAGTTTTAAATGTAATTCTGCGGTCTCTTCTTCTCCACACCTTGACCGGTTGTGGCCTTCTGTGTGCATTGCACTGTGCTGTAGGAGGAAACGTCACTAGTGAGCATTGAGAGATGCATTAGTATTCTCTCTCTCCCCTTTTCTGCTGTATTCCATGAGCCTTAGCTGTAGAGATTCCAATGTACATATGTCACTTTGGGCTGGCCATCACTCACGTACTTATTCTCTGTGTGTGACAAGTTGTGGAACTCTGTAATAGTCTCCATCTGTTGCAAGAAGAAACTTCTTTGAGAGTGGTGAATTGGTATACTTGTCTGCAAATTAAATGTAACTCTGAGATTAGCATTGGATGACCCATGTTGCCTCAGATGAGTTCAGATTGCTCAGACACCTTTATCATATGCAAGAAGATAGCATATAAATGATGGGCTCTTTTTAGTTTTGCCTCACTTTGCCTTAATGGAATAATGCTTGAGCTCTATTTGTACTTCTCAAGTACAGCCTCTTATATGATCTGGAATAAGATCATGGACTCATGTGAGACATACATTTCAACCTCACCTCACACCATTACATAACACATGACACAGATGTCTTGGTAGATTAACTCTCACCTTGACTTCAATGACAACCCCTAAATCACATGGGTTTTGTGAGAATCAAATGAGAAGTGACCTACAATAAGAACTGTATTAACTATGATATCATGTGAAAACTTCTTGCTAAGTGTTGAAAAACAAAAAATTAAATATCAGTGCCTTAAAGCTGGATATGTCTGAATCAAGCTACAATGAAGGAAAATAAGAATACATATCTCAATAAAATGTAGGTTAAGTGCAGGGTAGTTATGGGTAGGAGGACAGGTCTCCCCCAAACGGTCTCCCCCCAAACTGAGCATTCTGCTCATATGCCACATGGGATAAAACTGGAGAGCAGCATCAGAGGCTGATGAAAGCTTTGCACTTAGTCTTCAGGAAAGGAGTTTTTGAATTGGCCCCATTAGACTAGGGTATCAGAATACAGCAATAATTTACTTCCTTTTTTTTTCTTTTTTTACTATTTCCCTAATTTTAAGTTGTGACTTTGGTTATGTGAAGTCACTCTTAAAGGTACATATTTCAATATATATGTCAACATAGAGATGCAGATTTAATATAAACAAATTCTGTGTGAGTAATACTTAAATGTACTGTTTGAATCACATTGGAAAATATCTGTATTATAATTCAATATGCTTGAAAAGAACACCAATTTCAGGCCATTCTGGAATAATAACTTAAAAAATGGAAAAAGCATTCCCTCTGTTCTTCAGTAATATAATAATACATTGTTTTCTGGAACTGGGGTAAAATACATCATTTTATAAATATTTATTTTTATGTGAATGCCATCAATTCCAAAGGTTAAAAAGTTTTACAGCAACTATGTCAAAATATATTTTGGGTAGCATTTAGAATTTTTTAAAATCATATTTTATTTCTAATAAGTACTAATTATGTGGAAAATATTATTTCACTTCCATTAATCTTATATTCATTGTACACTTTATTAAAAAAATCAGTGAACATTTGACAAATTAAAGTAAATTTTCACAGATTATGTGAACCAGTTTTATGTTTTAAATCATTTCATAATAGTTTAAAAGGGTAATATATTTTAAATCTACACTGTATTTTGTGTTCTTTTCTCTGTATCCAATATGGAGCTTATTAAAAAGAAAGCTTGATAAAGTCAGATAGTAATTACACATTTGCAAAATAAATACCATGTGTATTAATTGAAGAACGTGTATTTTGGAAGCTATGTGGACAATTTCTTCATTTCTTTTGGAGTCCCAAATTCAAACAATAAAGCATTATTTTATGCATTCTGGAAGCTTCTGGTGGATGTCACTGCATTCAGCACACATACTCTGGATTAAATTGAATTCAATTCAGTTTTTAATTGAAACTTTATTGTGTAGTTACAAGATAAAATGATTCTATTGCCTAAAGATCTTGAGCTTACAGTCTGGCTAAGTCCCAAAACTAAAATGGTACCATCTAATTATAAGGAAAATTTTCCTCTCTTATATGAGTCTTCTGCCTTTTTCTGAAGGAAAATATGTTCTTTTATTTCTTTCTTCCAATAATAAAATGCTTTGTGCAACTAAAGTAAAATGCATTACAATTGTAATGTGCAACACTGAAAATACTCAAGAACGTTTCCCATCTTGGCTTTATTTATAGTCAACGCTCTCACTTTTTCCTGTGAAATATTTATAGACCATTATATTACCAGATGGATCAAATCTTCAGAATGTTTCCTTATCCCAAACAGCACACAGATTTAAAGTTTAATTTTTCAACAATAAA
>NW_008357493.1:4196203-4200024 GCF_000622305.1 Nannospalax galili | reverse complement strand
TTCTTTAAAAAAAAAACAGTGTAAAAACAAAATCAAATTACAGTTATCTTAAAAGTTCAATAAAATCTATCACTATTGTAGGTTATTTTCAGCATCAATGTCTTGGCCTATGCTAATTCTATATTTTAAAAGTAAGAAAATATAGTGGAGGCCAGGTATGGTAGCTTATGACATACATTCACAAATCCCAAGACTCCGGAGTGAAATCAGAAGGATGCAGGTTTGCAGGTATGCCAGGGTTATGGAGTGAGACATTGTCTCAAAAACAACAGACAAAAAAAAAAAACATAAGAGAAAATTATTGCCAGAAACATTTTCAGATTTATAAATCATGTTTTAAATTGTATTCACAACTGACAGTTTTACTGTGACCTTAGCCATAGGAAAATTAATTTGCATTTAAGAATACATACTAGGAAGTCCATGGGGGAACAGTGAACAGGTTACTGGTGGTACCCTGGGCCTCCCAAGCTCCTGTCCTGGGTCTTCCAGGTGATTCCTAGGTAGCTTATGAAGCTTCCTGGCAACTTTCTGTTTCCTTTCCTAATCTTGTTGTACTTGTGAATTCATTTAGGGTCCAGGATGATGATTTGGCTTGAAAGCTGAGGATGACTTTCCTCTAAAGATAGGTTCCTGTGTGTGACATGTAGACCCCAGAGGTGGGAGTCAAAGGAAGAACCAGAGCTTTAGTTCCCTTTCTGAAGCCAAATAGCTAAATCAGGCCAGAATGGACAGGAACAAGAAAATAGGTGTTAGTTAGATGGCCAGAGGTGGATTGACTGGTGCATTGATGCCCTGTGGTGGTGAACAGTGTGATGAACTGTGACTTGGACTGTGTCTAACCTGAGTGTGGCCAGAGTAAATCAGCTGTCTAGACCCTGTGTGTGCCTGCTGGAACTATAACTCTCATGACAGCAGCCCTCCCTCATCCTCCCTTAGTCCCAGAGCCTTAGATCCCTGAAGGAGCTATAACAGGCGTTTTACTTTAACATTTCTCATGTCTGAGTGTCCCAGTTTCCCCTGTTCACCTGCCTCAAGACTAGAATGTCACCAAGAACACAAGCATCTCCTTGAGTTCTTCCGAAGGCAGTGGTCGTGTTTGTCTTAGTTCAAACAAGAACTTATGTAGCCAGAGCTAAAGAGAAAGGCCACTTCCGACAATAATTAAATTCTTAAATGGATAAAAAATAAAAATTTTAAATAAATAATCAAATATAAATAGATGTCATTTTATAAGAAACAAAGTTCATAAGATATATCTAGAAAATGAAATTTAGATGTTTAAGTTGAGTCAACAACTTCCAAAAATAGTTACATATCAAAATTTAATAAGAAATTGACCAGGATCTGCAAATGTCTCTGATAGTGTCATGTATAGAAACATGATTTTAGAGTCCATCTTAGTTCTCCTTACAATAAACTTGCTTCTAAATTCATTATCTAGCAAAATATCAACAATGTTTGTTTCATATGCACTCAGAGGACCAGAAACATCAACTTGAGAGGGTTATAGATTTCACACATTTTACATATTTATACATGCCAGTGTCTGTTCAGGATCATCCACCAATGGATGGAAAAATATTTTGTTTTATTCCCTTTTGCATAAAAGTATATGTTAGATCACAGGATTTTGCAGAAAAAAAATCATACTTAAATATTAAATATGTAAGCATTCCTCCTATGTTCCTTGTAAATAAAGCCCTTCCAAGTGGCCCTGAGGGGCTGGAAGACCTAGCTACAGCTTTTTTCATGGGCCAGCTGTACCTGCAGAGTGATTTTTATCAGGTTGCCTTGACAATTATCTAGTATTTTGGATCATTGACTTTGAGCTGGTCAGAAAGCCAATCTAATAAATTAGAAAAATGCTCTTGCATAAATTATGGCCTTAGTTAAAGGTAATGGAAGCAACTCAAGTGGATCTGATGACAGCCCCTGGTCTCAGGACTCTGTGCCCAGCCATCTCAGATACCCTACGATCAGAATGCTTCAGGTAGATCAGAAGTGAACCAGTAAAGATCAATTTTACAGTAAGGTAAAGTCAAAGCATTCCAAACCTAATTAGTTTTTTCTGATTTCAAAAATGCATAAACCAAATGAGCAATTTTCCTGTATAGAATAACAACAGTCTACCAATAAATATATTTATATATGCATATATTTTAAATATATGGATTTTCCGAATTGAATTGTCCATATAAGGAATCATATATGTTATAACATGTAATATATAATATGTAAAATTGCAGTGAGACAAATAAAAGTATAGCATTCAGATTTGATCACATTTAATTCATTCAGTGTGGATTGTCATGGCTAAGACTGGATACCTCAGTTTTTGTTTGCTGTCTGCTTCCTTTATAATTCTATTAAAATAAGAATAATTTATAGCTCCTTAAATCTCAGTGAGCTGCAACATGGCAGCATGCCACTTTTACTTCTTTTACCAGGACTTACCATGCAGTTGTAGTGACTGAGTTAGAAATCTAACCTTTGTGAATGCACATGGTGGTTGGCATAGACATCAACTGGATATGTTCTATGTTGCATCGTGCCTTCCACGAGACTAGTCTAGTTTTCTGCTATGGTGGTCTTGGTGCAGTTTTTTTTTTTTTTAACACAGAAAAGCCAAAAAATATATGGTTATTTGAGAACTGGGCCTAAAAGATGCACAGCATAACTCATGTAATGTTTGATTAGGAAGCCAGTTTTTCTCAGAGAAGATTTAAAGAGAAAAGTCACACACTTCATTTCTGGAGGGAAGTGGAAGCTAACATTGAAAAAGAGCTTATAAACAGTTGCAGTTGTCTTTGAAAGCAAGATAACCTTCCTGAATTATCTCCTACCCTGAGATGAAATGTTCCTATCATGTCCCCATTACTAGTTACGGTCCCACAATAATGATGATGCAGAATAGTGTCCGTTGTGCTGCACAAACATTTCACATATTTAAAATCATTTTATGTTTAGGATACACAAAAGCACAAAAACTAAAAGCAATTCCCATGCTAACTACTTTTCTTTTTATAACCAAAATCTAGCTATGACCCTGGATACATAAAATTGTATTGGACTGCCTGGTGTGGTGGCGCACGCCTTTAATTCCAGCACTCCGGGCAGAGCCAGGCAGATCTCTGTGAATTCAAAGCCAGCCTGGTCTACATAGTGAGTTCCAGGACAGCCGTAGCTACAGGGAGACTGTTTCTCAAAAAGACCAAAAATTACAAAAAAATAAATGTATTGAAATTATTTTCTTCCTCTAGAAATTTTCATCTTATCAGAAGTTGTGCATTAAAATGATGTGATCAAGTTTCATGGCATTAAACATGTATAAAGAGAGCCAGGTTCACACTTTTAAACTGGGCACTCTGGAGGCAGAGGTAGGCAGATATCTATGAGATTGAGGCCTGCCTGATTTCCAAAGTGAGTTCCAGGCTTCCTACGGCTACAGGGAGACCCCATCTCAAATAAATAAATAAATAAATAAATAAATAAATAAATAAATAAATAAATAAATAAATATAAAAGTATATAGAGGACTAGGAAGATAGCTTAGTGAGAGAAAGCACTTGGCATGGCTGCTGAATGATCTGAGATTTGGTCTTTGGACATTCTAAAGTGCTGAGTGTGGAAGCATGCATCTGTAACCTCAGCTCTTCTGTGTTATGAAAGGCAGAGGCAGGCAGAGATTCTTGGAAGCTCATGGGCCAGCTAGCCTGGAACACACAGCACTGTCAGAAATAACTCATGAGACTCGGGTGAAAGGGAAGAACCAACTTCTGGAAATTGCTATCTGACCTACGGGGAAAGGAGAGAGAGAG
>NW_008357493.1:4189147-4196178 GCF_000622305.1 Nannospalax galili | reverse complement strand
TTCTGAATACATTTATTATTTATTTCTTTGCCCTCATCTTTATATAAGATTACTTGTTGAAAAAGAAAACGATTACTTGTAACAGTTTGTTGAATGTTGCCTGAGTTCTGTTCTCAAGGAGAAACAGTTACTAGCCAGGGATCTGAACAGTAGCCAACCCTTTCATGAAACCATACCTTGTTTTACTCTTAATGGTTTCATCTTTCAGTTCTCGCCTAATCAAATGAGGACATATTCTGCTCTTCCAAATCTGCAAAACTGCTACCAGTCAGAAAACCCCAGAACCTGCGCAATCTCTCAAAACTTTTACTTGATGTATCATATCATCTGTAAATAGGGATAATTTGACCCCTTCTTTTCCAATTAGTACACCTTTAATATTTTTTCTCTCTCCCACCAAGAGTGCAGGGAGCATTGTAGAAGAGGGATTGTAAAGACCAGAAGAGCCAGGGGAGATGGTTGACCACAGGAAGCAGTTTTCAAGGCAGCCGGGAACCTGTTCTTTTGAACTTACAGCATTGTTGACAGCATGGACAAGACCCATGCAAACTCAATCAGACAAAAACCCAGAATAAAACTGGAGAAAGGAGTAAGAAGCCCAGCCTTAGCAAAGGAAGTATTGGTAGCTGATCACTGCTGGGTGAGGGAGAATTGGTCTTCTCTAAGAGAGTGACTCTAGATAGGCTGACCAGGCTCCAGTGGATAAACTCACACTGAGAAATACCCAGGGACACACATTTGACTCAACAGGGCTTAGCATTTATGACAGAATGAATAAAACATGGTCAGGGGGCCCTAAGGAATGGATATAGATAGGGGATGGCATCTCAATATGATTAAGCTCTATTGTATGAAATGTACAAAAATTCAACAAAAATATATATTGTCAACAGAATTTAAGTTAAAAAACTTTTACCTCATAACAATTAGAAGAGCTTCTATTGGCAATGTTCAACCAGTAAGAGCACATTAAATAAAAATAATGGCACTACTCCTGACTCCTGACTTCAGCTACAAACTGTTCATAGTTTTGTCTGCTGTAACCTTGTTGGAAACCCAAGACCTAATAAGAAGGAGGATACTTTCAAGTAGCTCCACTCTAGAAACACCCTTAACTAACATCTCCTTACCAATAAAAGCAGCATTCCAACCTTGCCACTTCCTAACTCCTGAGTTTGCCCATACTGCTTCCCAAGTTATAAGACATTGCTTCCTCTTCTAAATAAACATTGCCTGCTGTGCCCAGCTATCAATGATTTATTCATAACACCTAGAATATGAATAGAAACTGGAATCTGATCTTCATAACAATGCCAAAAAACAATGAAAGAAATATTTCTGTCCCGTTCTTCAAGGAAAGCATCACAGTGCTGCTCAGTATATTCCAAATTAAGACCCATCCTACCTTTTTCTTAGTTCTTTTTCACTTCCATAGCTACAAAGACAAGTCCTTCAACTTCTTTCTTTTATAAACTCCTGGGCCCAACTTTGAGAAGCATGGAACCTAATTGTTTTTCATATTTTCCCCTTCACTCACAGAGTAAGTCATTATGAAAAAGAGGTTCTGGAACAATTCAAAATGTTCTAAATGCTTTTGATTCCTTTACAGCTCCTTGTGATCTATATGATAAATAGAGTCTTCATTTAATGCAAAGTATATCTATAATAAGCTTCCCATTTTATCAGTTTTTTTTTCCTGACTAAGCACATATGTTCCTTCTGTCAAACATTGACTAAGCCCTCTAAGCCAAATATAAATCTCTATTTCCTTATTTTGGTTAGCAATGATTAAAGTAAGCAATATGGTATATTTGATGTTGATCAAGAAGGGAGATACATATAAAAGGATGAACTATGACTTAGGGAAGGAAAGTCACACACCTATGACTTACAACATAATGAGAGGTTAGGTACCTTTCACTTTAAATCTTTTATTATTTTTATTATTTTATGAATATGAGTATATTGCTTGCATGTATGTGAGTACACCCGTGTCGTGCAATGCCATGGAGGTCAGAAGAGAGCTTCGGATTCCCCTGGAACTGGAGTTAAGGATGGTTCGTAGCTGCCATGTAGGTGCTCAGAATTGAACCAGGGTCCTCTGCAAGAGCAGTCAGTGCTCTTAACCACTGAGCCATTTCTCCAAGCCCTGGTACCTTTCACTTTTAAAGGCAGATTCTTTTATGGGTCATACAGTTCCAAATACAGGACAAGCATAGATATTGCATGTAAATCAGTGGGCTTGGTTGTGGTCAAGTAAAATTTATTTATAAAAACAGAGCCTGGATAAATTGAGGTAGTTCACTATAGATTTCAAAATCCTGATAAGATTTTTTATTAATCTCAGACAGAAGAAGAAACACTTTAGAGAATTTTAAGTATGTGTGTGATTCTATGTGTGAATGTATGTCTTTGAGTGTGTGTGTATGTGTGTGTGTGTGTGTGTGTGTGTGTGTGTGTTTGTGCATGTGTGTATGGCAGGCGTGGGAACCTTGAGAACCCCATCACTGAAGACACTTCATATGGATGGCCTTTTGCCTGGGACTTTGTCACTGGACTTTATTTTGGACCATCTACCTAACAAGCCCTAACCAGCCAATCATTTCAAATTATACTATTTTTACCCTTTGTACCATCTAGTTATCAATATATTTTATTAAGAAATTTGTTGCTCATATTTTTGATATTTTGCATGACTTACTGGAATAAAAAATACTGTATTTTTAAATTCATTCTGTTTTTCTGAAAAATTTTATTGAATTGTGTATTTTGTGAAGAACATCTTAATCAACTTTATATCCCCATCCCCATGGACCCCCTCCATTGCCCCCCACACTGGAATTCATACATTCTGTCATTTGTGTTAAGTCCTATCATGTCAAGTTAGTGTCCTCAGATGTCCCTCAGTGGGGGTTCATTCACTAAGGTCTATTCATCCAATCTAGAGTTCCTCCCTTTAAGAAGATCAGCGTGCTTCCTCATCCAGCAGTAATCAGCTGCCAAAAATTCTTCAACTAAGTTTGGGGCTACTGTCCAATTCCACAGCTCTGTGCTGAGTTTTTATTTGCTTGAGTTTTGTCTGCATAGGCCTTGTGCATGCTGACACCATTGCTGTAGGTTTGTATGAGGAGAGTCCCAGGAGCCTATAGGACTCTATTTCCATATGGTTATGCACGGCATCCCTGGCTCTTGCAATATTTTCTCCTACTCTTCTGCAGTGGTCCCAGAGCCCTGGATGGGTGGATTTTAGTATATGAGTTCTGTCCTGACCCATGCTTTGTAGACTCTTATTCTCTAAATTTTGGCCATTTGTGATCTTTTGTGTTCCTGGCCCTCTGTTGCATGAGGGAGCTTCATTGATGGGCATTGAAAGATTCATTAGTGTTCTCTATAGCCCTTGTTCTATGTTCTCTGAGCCTTAATGGATAGGTTGCATTGTAGATGTGCCACTTAGGCTTGGATAATTCACAGAAGATCTCAGTGTATCACCAGTTTTGGAACTCTGTAATACTCTGTGTGTTGGAAAAGAAGCTTCTTTGATGGGTGGTTACTGGAACACTTGTTTGTAAATTTAATAATCGATATTTTGCACATAGTAAGAAATTACATGAGTCTATGGATGCAGCAACCTTGGGCTTTTCTCTAAGATCTATGACCTCCCCAGGTATGTGTATTTCTCTAGGTTTACAGTACCACACATGTGTTTCCTCCCACTGAGTGGGTTTTAAGTTCAATTATGTACGTGTTGATTACCCCCAAGATAAAGTTCCACTACTGTACCAATGTCATTTCTGTGCTGGTCATTGATGTGGTTTTTAGGCCTTGAAACTGGGATTTGACCATTGATTGATGTCCTCAATACTAATTTGTGTAGTGCTCTCCAAAGCTATGAGAGCTAGCCTTCATGGGAGGTGGCTTCCAGGTCAATTCCAGCTCCATTGCTCCAAATCCTGTGTCTGAATTATGTCCTGCCTTCAACAATAGGGTCTTAGCTTTAAGTTCTGGGAGGCAACCAAGGGATGTGGCGATAGCCTATGTAATTTTGGGAGTCTCTTGGACTACCCTGTCCAACAATTCAAAGGAAAGTTTCTTATGTCTGGCACTGTTTCTTGTTATGTAACCTTCAGCTACATTCATTCTGTTTGATAAATTTAATGGCCAATAATACATTTTCTCTCATCTAATTTTGGTTTTTGAATAAGTTGTGAAAATTGGGCATGTGGATCATAAGATCATGGACTCATTTCTTCATTTATTGTGTGTTTATTAATAGAATAGTAAAAATTATGTGCGTATTTGAACATGAACAAAACAATTCAGTTATTCATGATCTGTGGTCTATTCTTCAGGAATAATTTGATATAACCAGAAAAAAAAATCAAAGGTGACCAGTTTGGGAATGGTATTTATGTACCAATCACAGAGTTTGTCTAGACTGTGAATTTGTACTTTAACTCTAAATTGAAACTGATGCCAGATTAAGAAACTAAGTGAAATCATGGAATGTATTATATTGAAGTTTATTAAAGCTTGCTGGGAAATTCAAAGTAAAACAGATTGCTTTCCTTGCTCGTGCATATTTTACATTGTTGTTGTATTAGATCAAGGGACTTTCTCTAAATCAGGACTTTTACACTTTATGAAATTGACATAGAATTAAGCATGATTTCCCATGCCCGACACAGAAACAGGGGTGTGTGTGTGTGTGTGTGTGTGTGTTATTTTCCTTCATATCAGCCATCTACTAAATTATCTGGGGCTTTGTTTGCTAAGATTTAGATGAGAACTAAATAAATTTTTCCTTCTAAAAAATTTTATTTATTTATTTACTTCAGTTGAGTGAAAAGTTTCAAGATGATTATTTAGAATTTTTTTTTCAAAGCATAAATAATTGTATTTTAACTCTAACCTCACCTAAATTATTTTAATTCAGTGTTTGAGTCTGATGATTGTGTGATGCTTCTGACCACTAGGGTCTTATTCGATACAGTACAGAAAATAATATATTTCCTTCTAATTTGGTCATAGAGGGCTCCACATTTTGGTGGTGCCTTCTGGGGGAACTGGTAAATAGTTTCCTAGTACTCAACTAAAATAAGATGACATTTCTTAGCTTGGAGCCCTTCAGTATTTTTCTTTAGATCCACATAACTACAAAAAACTATTTGGTTTTCTAACTTAATGACTATTGAAAATGAGTAACACTTTTTAAAAGATTATTTATAAAGTATAATTATTATTCCAGGGCACTCTATCAACCCTTCATATCTATATATGTCCCCCATTAAACACATAATTGAAATGGATGTTTTTGGACTTAATGAAGAAATTTTACATTTATGTATACATGAACTTACACAGTGGAGTCCACTTACATTCTGAGTGCTGTTCTTCAAATTTTATTGATTGGCTAACTTTTATTTTATGTGTATGAATTGTCTGCCTGCATATATATAACTGCCCCATGTGAGTGCAATGCCCATGGAGGAAAGAAGTAGATGTTGGGTCCCTGGAATTGGAGTTACAGTTTTCAGCTGCTATGTAAGTGCCTTAAGTATAATTATCCTCCAGTTCCTTAGGTGTTGCTTATAATTAATGAATTTTCAATCATGTGAAAGTGACCAAAATCAAAATGCAGTCACATGTTGCAATAATAACAGAATATAAAGTTGAGAGTTTGAAATGCTCTTATGCATTACTTCCTGAGAATAAATGTCAGAAATTTTTGACAGACCCCCAGCCATCCACAAACATAACAACAATTCATACACAGAAGACCTCTACAAGGACCTCTTTCTGACAAATCTGCAGCATCAGACCCAGGTGCCCTGGTTACCAATCATTGTGACTCTGTGAGTAAAGATTTTTTTCAAAGTATTGTGTAATCTTTATCATTTTTGCCTTCATAGTCTTCCTTGGGCTTCAACCTCTTTGACAAAGCTTACTCATATTTTACAGTACTGGCTACATGTCAAAATGGCAATTAATTATGCTTTCTCCTCATAGAAGTGGACCAGTGACATCAGCTGGTGAGTTGGGAAATGCATTAATATCCATATAATAAGTCATTAGGAGTCAGTGTAATATGATAACTATTTAGTAGACTGCTAGTATTAGGTTCTCCCCTATGTCTTGTGACCTATCTAACCTCAGGTTCCTAGACCTGATATCACTGTCAGAAATGGACTCCATCCTATAAAGCAGACCTTAAATCCAATTAAATAGTAGTTGTTTACTCCCATAATCTTAGTGCCACTGTTGCATCAGTGGGCATATTTTGCCCAGGTCAGCTTTTGCTGTAGTTCACAGCATTCACAACTGAGTAAGGTTGATAATATTTTTCCCATCTAGTAGCACTATGGATGCTAGCTCATAGAGACGAAGCCCTGAAATCAGCACCAGCTTGATTTCTCCTTGCTCATGCTATAGTTCATGTTTGTATTGTCTTCAGCAATAGGGTAAGAGTCAGAGGTGGTGGATGCCCAGAAGGAAATAGAGTTTTCCAGACACTGGCCCATTACTCATAGGAAGACACAGGGATGGTGACAGCATGCACAAGTCCTATGCAAACTCAAACCAGACAAAATTCTAGCATAGACATGGGGAAGTAGATGAGAACCATCAAACTAACCTAAGGAAATCATGGTAACAAATGACTGCTGGGATGGACAGAGACAGTCTCTTTCAAAAATAAGACTACTGGTAGGTTAACTAGGTTCCAGTGGATGGATCCATACTAAAGGATGTTTGGGGACACTAATAGGACCATATAGGCCTTATTATATATTTAATAGACTATGTTAAATTGGGTGGGAAGAAATAAGAGGAGGTGTGGATACGGCAGGGGATCTATATCTTCCATCAAATTATATTGTATGTAAATTGCAAAAATTCAGTAAAAATAAAAATAAAAGAGAAATACATGAATTATATTATGCTCATTTATTCTACCATATCATATCCAGTTTTTATACAAGAAAAATTTATCTATCTTCATCATCCATAAACTCCATTCACATGGAATATTTTAA
>NW_008357493.1:4186812-4189054 GCF_000622305.1 Nannospalax galili | reverse complement strand
ACCACAATCACTCTTTGGCTGTATAGAAGGATATGAAGATGTATGTACATAGATCATATGTATGACTCAGGAACAGTTGGTTGGGGCTTTTTGTATAAATTTTAGTTGGCAGAAGAATCAAGGAAATATCTCAATATGTTTTAATCTCAATTCTAAATAATTTGTTTCTCTATTAAATATAATGGAATATTATTCCAATCATATAGCCAAAAGAGTAATAATTTTCAAGTCTATATTTGTGATAACCCAGACATTTCTATAATGATTAGGAGAATTATTTCTAATAGATCATCTCTCTGCATATAGACAACCCCTATTTGCGTATTGTTTTAACTTCAATAGTGAATTATGTTGTTCATTTGAATATAGGAGTTTGTGTTTAGAAGAGCCTTCATTTCTTTTGAAAATACAACCTATTACTACACTTATAAAGATGAAATTTTAATATAAAAGAGAGCAACTAGGAAGGGCAACAACAAACACAAGAAAATAAAAGTTAATGTGTCATATCACTTAAGAATTGCTTTAACACTTGGCACGGGGTACACACCTTTAATCCCTCCACTTGGGAGGCAGAGGCAGGCACATCTTTACAAGAACAAGGCCGACATGGTCTACACAGTGAGTTCCAGGCCAGATGGGACTACTGTCTCAAAAAAGACCAAAAATAAATAAATAAATAAATAAAATATAAAAACAAGAAAGATAAAAGAAAAAAGAATTGCATTAGCTGTTAGTAATTTTAACTTTATATCCCAGTACATGGCAAGTTATACAAGCTCGGTATCTTCACACACACACACAGATTACAGAAATAGAATCACTTGAAAATCTTCAAAGCTCAACTTCTGTACAGCAATGTCACTTGATTCATTAGGGGTGTCGTTTCTATCAATGACTAATAACAAAATTTGACCTTCTAGAACAGAGTTCAATTTTGGCGTAAAGCAGTGCTTTGTTTTTTAACAATTGTAGAGGTAAATTTTTTAACAGGGTTAATGACAATTATCCTTTAGGGCTACATCCTATAAAACTCACAATTTTTCAACTTTAGAATAGTGTGAAAGACTATCATGTAATCATTGTTTTATTTTGCTTTCAATGCACTGGTCAATAAATGACACAAGATACACAGCACTTAACTCAAATTGGCTGTATCTTAGACGTTTTAGTGTTAATGTCAAATAAAGCACATGTGAGATAAACTGTTCTGATCCATTTCAAGTGATCTAGGCTATGCTATGACATTTCATACACTAGGTATATTAGTTGCATTCTGAGTCATAATATTTGCATTCTGCTAGTTGTATTAAGATATAACCTCAGCATAAGTCAAGGATCATAGTCCTACAATTCCCCACTGACTCTCCTATTCATTCCCTTCCTTAGTCCACCACTAAGCTCATAACAACTAATTATCATTTTACAGTCTACCTCCAGTTTTTACACTTAAAGAAGAAATATTTGTTAATTATTCATTTTAATGTCTAGTCTTTTGGAGTTGTGTTCATTATTTCCTGTGCCTGTAAGTTTTGTGCTTTTGTGTTTTATGCTTCCTTTTCCTTTAGATTCAGTTAGGTCTCATGCTGAGTCCTTAATCCATTTGGCTTTGAGTTTGTGAAGGGTAAGAAATAAGGATCTAGTTCATTTTTCTTTTTAAATGTAGTTATCCAGTCTTGACCAGCACCATTTGTTAAGCATGCTGTTTTTTTTCTCCAATGTGTATTTTTGGCCCCTTGGCCAAATATAAGGTGGCTGTATATGTGTGGACTTAATTCTAGGTATTCAACTCTATTTCTATTGTCAATGTGTCTTTTGTGCTAGTCCCATGCTGTTTTTGTTGTGATAGCTCTACAGTATAATTTGAAATCAGAGGTGGTGATGCCTCCAGCTCCTCTTTTATTATTCAAGATTGTTTTGGCTATCCTGGTTTCTCTTGGTTTATTTGTTTGTTTCCAAATGAAATTTAAGATTTTTTCAATTTTTGTGAAGAATTGTATTGGAATTTTAATGGGAATTTCATCGAGTCTGTAGATTGCTTTAGGTAGGAGAGTCATTTTCATAATATTAATCTACAAGTCCATGAACATGGGAGGTTTTTTGATCTTGTGTCTTCTTCAATTTCTTTCTTCAGTGTCTTAAAATTTTTGTTTACAAGTCTTTCACTTTCTTGGTCAGTTTTAGTCCAAGATATTTTATTTTATTTTATTTTTTTGTTATTTTTTTTGTCAATTCAAGAGTC
>NW_008357493.1:4184771-4185230 GCF_000622305.1 Nannospalax galili | reverse complement strand
ATAGAATTGGGGTCTGCTGTTCATTTTTCCAGTAGTATGTTGGGTTACTGTCTGGAAGAGCCTTTATCCATCTTGGCCAAGAACTCGACTGAAGGTATCGCCTGTCTGGCTTTGCTGTTTGTCAAGTAACATTTAGTTATATATGTATATGTGTGCTCTTATGATATTACATTGGCCCCTTTAATCTTTGGTTGTACTTCCCTTTTGGGTGTTTAAGGACATACCATTGGACCAGATACACTGATTTGTTTTCACTCTTGAGGTCATTTGAGGATCTGTTCCTCAGGGGTCCCATGGGCTTGGGAGGAGCCCCTGGCTCCTTTCTTTTACCAGTTCCGCCTATGTGAAGATAAGTCAAAGGTCCTACTCGACCATGCTTGGCTTCGCTTGGAAGCATGGAGGAAATGACTCCTCTGTGTTGATCCTCCTCTTTGTAGATTGGACACTGGTTCAAGTCTG
>NW_008357493.1:4182509-4182934 GCF_000622305.1 Nannospalax galili | reverse complement strand
ATAGGGGTTTAGTTTCATTCTTCTACAGGTGGAGATCCAGTTTTGCCAGCACCATTTGCTGAACATGCTGTCTTTCCTCCAGTTAATGTTCATGACCCTTTGTCAACGATCAGGTGGCTAAAATTGCAATTACTCATTTTGGGTCTTCAATTTTGTTCCATTGGTCTATGGGTCTATTTTTATGCCAGTACCATATTGTTTTTATGACTATAGCTCTGTAGTAGAGCTTAAAATCTGGTATAGTAATCCCCCCAGCATTGCTCTTAGTTCTCAAGGTTGTTTTGGCTATACGCGGTCTCTTGTGCTTCCATATGAATCTTAAGATAGATTTTTCCAATTCTGTGAAAAATGTCATGGGGATTTTGATTGGCATTGCATTGAATCCATATGTAGAGGTCTTTAATGTCTTTGGTCAGGTTTATTCC
>NW_008357493.1:4155207-4179233 GCF_000622305.1 Nannospalax galili | reverse complement strand
TTGTTGAGGCCGGATTGATTTTGTCTTCAGGAGTTCCATGGTGGCCCAATTCCAATGTGGATCAGAAGTTTTCAGACTTTCTCCTTAGGTCAGGAATCTTCTAAGAATGCTTTTTGCCTCAGGAACTTGGGTGTTGGACTGACCTGAGACCCTGGCTGTGGCCGTGCCACGCAGGGATGCAAAGGCTGATGGGGTGGGAATAAGCCCCAAGATTTCCCAGGGAGGGGATTGAGAAGCTGGGTTGTACTGGATGCAAAGGATCAGGGAGAGGCAAGGTAAGCCTTGGAGCCCCAGAAAGAGGCTGTCAGCCTCAGAAAGAGGCTGGAGGGTGTTGCAGGATCAGGAAGTAGAGAGAGGTGGGGGCGGGGCCGGGTCTAGAGGCAGTGTTCCTGGGGCCCAAGGAAGGCACCAAGCTGGTGGGGGTGAACAGGGTCAGGAATCAGCAGTGGCTCCCCAGGTGTCTGGGGCCCCAAGACTAGGAATGGCACAGGGCCCAAGCTTGGAGTAGAGAACGGCGGGGGAGATGGAAGGGTGAGCGCGGCTGGCAGAGTCAAGGTGTGGAGGGCTGCACAGTAGACTTACCCCCAGAGAGGCCTGAGGACGGGAGAGCAGGCCAGGAGAGTTAGCCAGTGGTGCAGGTCCGAGAAGCAGGAAGAGGTGAGGGCAGGGCCAGGTCCTGTGGGAGCAGTGCTCCTGGGGCCCAAGGAAGGCACAAAGCTGGCCTGGTCGAAAACGATCAGGAAACAGCACCAGTTCCCCAGGTGTCTGGGGACCCAAGACCAGGAATGGCTCAGGGCCCATACCAGGAGCAGAGAACAGCGGTGGGGAATGGAAGGGCGAATGAGGCCGGTACAGTCAATGCGGAAGGCTCCGCGATGGACCCACACGGACAGGCCTGAGGATAGGGTCTATTTTATTGTTTTTAAAATTATTTTTATTGATTGAGATTTCATATGATGTATTTTGATCATATTCAGACACCCTCTGCTTCTCTCTACGACCACCTTACTATCCCCACAGGATGTAATTCCCACTATTAGTATTTGCCTTCAAAAATACTGTAATGGCCTAGTGAGTCTGGCTGGTATTTCTTAAGTGCTCCTAGTTGTGCCCTTGGAGTCTCATCAGCCTATCAACCAGTAGGGAAAACTGACTCTCTGTCTTTCAGCATCTATCAGTGCTAATAGACCGTCAGTTAGGGCTGGGGCTTCCTGCCCACCTCAGTCATCCATGCTGAGCCCTGGTCTGTCTTGAGTTTGCATAGGTCTTGTGTGTGCTGTCATCAGTGCTGTGGGTTCATATGTACAACTATTCCTGTGATGTCCAGACAACACAGTTTCATTGTATTCATCTGCCACATCTGGCCCTTAGAATCTTTCTATACCTTCTTCAGCAATGATTCCTGAGCTTTGGGAAGAGAGGGTGCTACACAGGTTGTGATACAGGTGTGATGCCCATTTATGGCTGAGCACTCCACACCCTCTTATTCTTTCTACTCTGACTCTTTATGGACCTCTGTGCTAATCTTCATCTACTGTGAGAAGAACCTCTGGTAAGAGTTGAGAGATGCACTTATCTATGGGCATAACAATAAGTCATTATGAGTTATTTTAATTATATATCTGTTTAGCAGAATACTAGTAGCAGATTCTTCCTTATGGTCTGTGAAAAGGCTTCTCTCAATATACACATACACAATACATAGAGCTTAAATGTTGTTACCTGTAAGAGGGGTTCAATGGCCTTAATAGTCACCACAGGCTAGCAAATGAAATGCCCAATGCCAAAAATGGACTCCCTCTTTTGGAGTTGTTGTCTAGAGAGTTCTCATAGATCTTAAATAATATTGATTATTACCATTGCTCTTTGTTACTCTCCAGAACTTGACAGTAAGACCCTATTTCTGAAGACACTATATACCTGAGTTGCAGAATAAATAGGATAAAATTAACCAGGCATATTCCTTGAAGATGAATTTCTGATGCCTAGATTCCACAGCACTAGAATGCATGTTACTGGCAGCTAAAGGTAAACCTTATGCAGCTGTGAACCCTTCCAGATACAATAAGAAATTGCTTGGAAAATATATCAATGGCACAGTAGTGGCAAGAATATTATAGGAGTAACCAACAACCTTCCACTTGGATTTAAGTCCTGCTTCAACATGGAGTCTGTATGTAATAGTGTTTTCAGGCCCAAGAAACGTGACTGGATAAGTCACAGACCACTGAGAGAACCTACTACTATTTTATGATTTTTATGGTTATCATGAATGAGATTGTTTCCCTCCTTTCTTCTTCGTATGTTTGTTGTTGGTTTATAGGAAGGCTACTGATTTCTGTGTGGTAATTTTGTATCCTGCTATTTTGCTGACTTTACTAGCTCTTGGCTTTTTCTGGCGGAAACCTTAGGGCCTTTTGTGTATAGAATCGTATCATTTGCAAACAGGAATACTTTGACTTCTGTCCTTCCACTTTGTATCCCTTTATGTGCTTCATTTGGCCCATCACTCCAGGTAAACTTCAAGCACTATGTTGAACAGAAATAGTGAGAAAGCATATCCTTTTCGCATTCTTGATTTTAGTGGAAATGCTTGGAGTACTTCTCCATTTAGTATGATTTTTTGGTTGTGGGCTTGTTGTATATTGTTTTTATTATGTAGAGACAACTCCTCTCTATTCCTAGTTTCTCCATTACTTTTATCATGAAAATATGCTTAGAGGTCTTTTCTGTATAATGAAATAATGATGTGGTTTCTGTCCTTGAAACGGTTTGTCTGGTGGATTGCAGTTATCGACTTACATGTGTTGAACCATCCCTTCATTCTGGTCATGATGGATAATCTTTTTGACATTCTCATGCATTTGGTTTTCAGGCATTTTGAGATGAAACATAAGGCTGGGAAGTTTTTTGTTAATGTACAACATCTTTAGCCATCAAGGAAATGGAAATTAAATCTACCTTGACATTTCATATAACCACAGTCAGAAATGCTAATATTCCCCAAACATCTCCAAATGCAGGGGAGAATGTAAGGAAAGGGGAGCCCTTTTCCACTGATGGTGAGAGTGCAAACTGGTACAGCCACCATGGAAACCAGTGTGGAGAATCCCCTAAAACCTAGAAACAGTTCTAGCATATTACCTGACCCAGCCATATCATTCTTGGGCATGTACCCAAAAGACTCTTTATACTACTAGGATACCTATTTATCCATGTTCATTGCTGCTCTTCCCACAATAGCCAGGGCATGGAAACAAAACTGATGTTAATCAGTTGATGAACAACAAAAGTGTGTTACATTAGCACAATAGAATATTATTCAGTTCTTAGAAAAAGAAAATTTAGGTAATCTAGCCTCAGAAAGACAAACATTACAGGTTCTCTCTCATAAATGGACACTACATTTGAACCTTTCAATATATGTGCTACAATTGGAAAATCTATAGCAGTAAGAATGCTAGTAAAGGGAGACTTTTCATGGGAAGAGAAATAGAATTCAACCATATGATGGAGGAAAAGGAAATGATAGAATACAACAGGTGTACTGAGGTCAAGAATGGGACCCCAGAGACAAGGAAGGATAATCAACTCAAGACCTTTTGTAAAAGTCATATGGAAATGTAATGCCATAAGAGTCTATTAAAGTGTACACCTATATAATATAAAAGAATATAAATTGAATTACACCATAATGGGGGTATGCCCCTATCAGATTCCACAGCCTAGCAAATAAAATGCCCAATGCCAGAAATAGTCTCCTTCCTTTGGAGCTGTTGATCAGGGACTCCTGTAGATTCTAAAACAATAATGGTCATAGCCATTACTCTTTATTACTTACCAGAAATTGGTGTTAAGGCCCTATTGCTGTACATGCATCACAGAACAAATATGTAAAAATCAAGCAGGATCCGACCTCAAGCTCATCTCCACTGTCTAGCTTTCATAGAATGGGATGGTCCTATGCATGCTGTTGAAAGACAAAAGTAAGCATCAACCTCATCCCGCTGTAAACCCTATAAGCTAAAGTATCAACTGGCTTGGATAATACTACTGGTTAAATAGAGGCAGGAAATGTTTTGAAAGTGTTATCTTCTAATTGGATTTAAGGCCTGTCTCTTAAAATGGAGCCAGTACATGGCAGTGTTACCAGACCTCAATTCATAACAGACCATAGGTAAGAGCTTACTTTTATGGAGTTGACATTTGTGCAAGGTGAAAGATAGGTGTTTTGTGTCATTCTTGTACAGGTGGAGATCCAGTTTTGCCAGGACCATTTGCTGAACATGCTGACTTTCCTCCAATGAATGTTCTTGGCTCCTTTGTCAAATATCAGGTGGCTGAAATTTCATATACTCATATTTGGTCTTCGATTTTGTTTCATTAATCTAAGGATCTATTTTTGTGCGAGTACTAGGTTGTTTTTATGACTATAGCTCTGTAATTCAGTTTAAAATCTAGTATAGTAATCCCCCCAGCATTGCTCTTAGCACTCAGTGTTGCTTTGGCTATCCAAGGTCCTTTGTGCTTCCATATGAATCTTAGGATGTTTTTTTTCTAATTCTGTAAAGAATGTCTTTGGGATTTTGATTGGCATTGCATTGAATCTACAAATGACTTTTGGTAGGATGGTCATTTTCACTATATTAATTCTTCTAATCCATAAGAATGGAAGGTCCCTCCATCTTCTGATGTCTTCCTCAATCTCTTCCTTTAAAGATGTAAAAGTTTCATTGTAGAGGTATTTAATGTCTTTGGTCAGGTTTATTCATATATATATGAGTATTTCCATGTACTCTTTCTCTGATTGTTTTTTATTGGTATATAAAAAGGCTGCAGACTTTCGAAGATTAATTTTGTAACCTGCCACTTTAATGCACGTGTTAATAATTTTTAGGATTTTTCTGGTAGAATTTTTGGTGTCTCTTAGATATAATAGCATATTATCTACATAAAGGGGTAATTTGATCTCTTTTCCCATTATTATTACTTTAATTTCCTTCTCTTTTTTATTGTTCTTGTAAGAGTTAAAATCATTATATTAAAAAGAGGTAGTGGACAGCCTTGTCTGGTTCCTGATTTCAAAGGGAATGCCTCTAGTTTTTCTCCATTTAGAATGAGGTTGGCTGCGATTTTGTTTATACAGCTTAAATTATGTTGAGGTATGTTGCCTCCAGTCCAATTCCCTCTAAGAGTTTGAAAATAAATGCATGTTGAATTTTGTCAAAGTTCTTCTCTGTGTCTTTGAGATGACCACGTGGTTCTTGTCTTTGAGTCCATTTATATGATTTATGATGTTTATTGACTTACATATATTGAACCATTCCTGAATCTCTGAAATAAAGCCAACTTGATCATGGTGGATGATCTTTTTGATGTGAGTCTGTATGTGGTTTGCAAGTATTTTTTTTAAAGAATTTTTGCATCTATGTTCATTAAGGATATGGGTCTGTAGTTTTCATTTTTGGTTGTATCTTTACCAGGCTTTGGTATTAGAGTGATGCTGGCTTCATAGAAGGAATTTGGAAGTTCTCCTCATTTTCTATCTTTTTTAATAACTTAAGAAGTATTTGATGTAGATCCTCTTTAAATGTCTGGTAGAATTCTGCTGTAAATCCGTCTGGTACTGGGCTTTATTAAGTTAGGAGGTTTTGTATTACTGTTTCAATTTCTTTATGTGTTATGGATCTTTTTAAGATGTTGATCTCTTCTTGGTTTAGTTTTGGTGGTTCCCATGCTTTTAGATACCCGTCCAATTCTTTTAGGTTTCCAAATTCAGTAGCATATAAGTTTTTAAAGTATTCACTTATAATGTTCTGGATCTTTTTGTTGTCTGTTGTGATGTTTTCTCTTTCATCTCTGATTTTGTTGATTTTGAGGTTCTCTTTCTTTCTTTTGATTAACTGGGCTAGTGGTCTGTCAATCTTATTTATCTTTTCAAGGACCCAGCTCTTCAATTTGTTGATTCTTTGTATTGTTTTATTTGTTTCTATTTCATTAATTTCTGCTCTCATTTTTGTTATTTCTTCTTGTCTCCTGGGTTTGGGTTTCATTTGTTGCTTTTCAAGGGTCTTGAGTTGCTGTATTAAGTCATTTATTTGTTTTTCTCTTATTTTTTAATGAAGGAACTTAGAGCTATAAACTTCCCTCTAAGGACTGCTTTCAGTGTTCTAGAGGATGTGCTGTGTTGTCTTGTTCTTTCATTTAGTTGCAGGAATACTTTTTTTCCCTATTAATTTCTCCTTTGACCCATTCATCATTCAGGAGTGTGTTGTTTAATCTCCATGTTTTCATGTAGTTACTAGGGTTCCTTCCAGTGTTGATTTTAAGCTATATAGCATGGTGGTCTGATAGAATGCATGGAATTATTTCAATCTTTTTGTATTTGTATAGGCTTGTTTTGTGCCCCAGTATATGGTCAATTTTGGAGAAAGTTCCATGGGGCACTGAATAGAAAGTATATTCTTTGGTGCTTGGGTGGAATATTCAGTAGATGTCTGTTAGGCCCTTTTGATGTATGGTATTGTTTAATTCAGATGTCTCTTTGTAATTGTCTGTCCTGTTGACCTATCTAATGGAGACAATGAGGTGGGATTAATCTGGGTATTAAAGTCCTGTAGTAATTTTTTTATGAAGTTGAGTGCACCAGTTTGGTGAATATATGTTCATGATTGTACCATCTTCTTGGTCAATTGTTCCTTTGATCAGAATGAAGTAGCCCTCTTTATCTCTTCTGATTAGTTTTGGTTTGAAGTCTATTTTGTCAGATATTTGACTTGGAATGCATGACTTTTCTTATTACCATTTGCTTCATATATTTTTTTTCCATCCTTTCACCATAAAGTAGTTCCTGTCTTTTAAAGTGAGATGAGTATCTTGCAGACAATAAAAAGATGGGTTTTGTTTCTTAATCCATTCAACTAATCTGTGTCTTTTGACTGGGGAGTTCAATCCATTGAATTTGAAGTTATTAATGAAAACTGTGTACTGATTCCTGTCATTTTTTTCTGTTCACATTCTTGATATAGCTGTGCATTTCAACAGTTGTACCTTCTTTGAGTTTCTTTCTGTAACCCCTTGGTATAGTTGCTCCTTTCTTCAGCTCTTTATATTGCTTTAAGAACTCTCTGAAGGTATAGTTTCTTACACAAGTTCTTTCAGCCTATTTATGTCATGGAAGATTTTTTTTCCCCTTTGATTATAATATACATTTTGGTTGGGTAAAGTAATCTGGGTTGGCATCTGTGGTCATTTAAAACTGGGAATACTTTGGTCCAGGCTCTTCTAGCTTTCATAGTTTGAACTGAAAAGTCAGCTGTAATTTTGATGGGTTTTCTTTTATATGTGACTTGTTTTCTTTTGCAGCTCTCAGTGTCCATATCATTATCCTGAGATTCTTTTCCTTCCTCTAGATGCAGAAGTTTGGTCTTTTTATGGAGTCACACAATTCCTGCATATTCCATTTCTCTGTTTTCTTAAATGTTTCATAATCTTTGCTTGAGTGATCTAATTCATCCTCTTTATCTTCCAGTCTTGATATTCTGCTTTCCATTTCATTCATCTTGTTGGTGAGGCTTTCTCCTGTCATTTCTAATTGGCTTATGGAGTGTTTCATTTCCTTCTTCTTTTCAGTTTGATTGTTCTTCAATGTTTTAACTCTTTTCTGAATTCCTTCAGCAGTTTATCCCTATCTTCTTTCAGTTCTTTGATTTCTTGGTTTGTGTGCTCTTTAAATTCACTGAATTCTTTTATCATGTTTACAATTGTTCTTTTGAATTCCATGCCCTATGTTAACTCTATGGTGTTCTCATTGTACTCTTCTAGAGGACTGTTGGCACTTGGTGGGGATACATTCTTTGGGTTTTTCATGTTATTATTTTTTCTCTGTGACTTTGACATGTGGATTTCTTTTGTAGTTTCTGACAATTGTGTGAGACCCAAGCCTTCCTTTGTTGAGTTTAAGTCTGCTTCTTTTTGTCTACTTTATGTGCCTTTGTAGTTTACCCATTGGGCATGAAAAGCTGGTTGGTCTAGGCCACAGGTTCTCTCTTTTGCTTTTTTATTGGAGTGGCAAAATTGCTTTCATCTTGCTGCTCAGGAGTTCCCACAGAGGCCCAAGTCTGATGAGGATCAGATGCTCCCTGGCTTTCTCCTAAAGACTGAATCCCTCCAGGAAAGACACTGGGCACTGGAAGCTGGGGGGCTGGACTGCCTGGGGATGGAAAGTGGCCCTGGGGGCTCCAGGGACTAGAGGGAGGAATTGGGTTTGTCTGGATGCAAAGGAGCAGGAATCACTGGGGAGTCTGGGCCAAGAGGTCAGTCCAGAGGTCTGGAGTGCCAAGATGAGAAATGTTCCAATGCCCCTTCTAGAAGAGATGGGGTGGGGTAGCTGGGAGGGTGAATTAAACTGGAGGGGTCAGGGAGCAGTGGGCACTGCCAAACTTACCCAGGAAAGCTGCTGGCCCCAGCAAGATTTTTTGTTTTTTTGTTCTTTAACGTTTTTCTTTGAGGTTGATCAGGCTCAGGAGATGGACCCACATTGCTGAGGAGCATTTGGGAATATAAATTAGAGTGGATAGGACCTTAAAAAATCATGGAGGACATGAAATTAGGTGTGGGTGAAGATAGAGTGGTCTGTATATGATCTAAATGTATTGCATGAAATTCCTAAAAGAATAAAAATATTTTGATGGAGAGAATAAAAGACTGAATAACCTTACTTATAAAATGAAGGCATTTCAGGATTCTCTTTCAATTGCCTCTTCTATTTTAGTTGTGAATTACATCGTGAAATATATAATTAGGTGACTTGAATTAAATGGATGGGGTGTGTCATTTACTTTCGGGTAATGTGAATGTATATTTTCCTGCATGTTTGTGTAGATGTAACACTATTAAAAGTAGAGCTTTTACTTCAGCTAACATAAAAAATAGACAGG
Organism: Nannospalax galili; assembly: GCF_000622305.1. Taxonomy (NCBI): domain Eukaryota; kingdom Metazoa; phylum Chordata; class Mammalia; order Rodentia; family Spalacidae; genus Nannospalax; species Nannospalax galili. The sequence goes on along the minus strand of NW_008357493.1, from coordinate 4,170,294 downwards.
GTCATTTTAATCTATTGAGCTGTGTTCATGCTATTTACATGGTAATTATGAATAATGGATTTCTAAATTGAAGCATGCTTATCTAAGATTTCAGAGCTAGCATCTAGCTATGAGAGAGAACATGTAGTATTTATATTTCTGGGTCTGGGTTACCTCACACAGAATGATTGCTTCCAGTTCCATCCACTTACCTTCAAATTTTATAATTTTGTTTTTGTAAGAGCTGAAAAGCATTCCATTGTGTATATGTACTACACCTAGGTTGTTTTCAGTTTCTGGCTCTTATGAAAGGGGCAGCAATGAACATGGATGAACAGGTATTTCTGTAGTAATATATAGAATCTTTTGGGTGTATGCTGATGTGTGGTATGGATGGATAATATTGTAGATCAATTTTGAGCTTTATGAGAAATATCCAAACTGATTTCCATACTGGCATCACCACTTTACATTGCCACCAGCAGGGGCTGCAGGGGACAGAAGGGCTTCCTGGTAGGGGTGGTAGAATGCAGTGGATATAAAAGGGAAAAGAAGAAAAAGAAGTATGAAGCATTAAATGGGGTTGGGGAATGGGAGGGAAGGACAGAAGAGGGAGTATGGAGAGTGATAGGTAACAATGAAGATCTTTAGAGAAAGCCACGTGGAACTCTACCACTATAGGTGCTTATTAAAGTATACTACACATATATTATAAGGAGTGATTACAAAATGTTAACTTATAGTAGGGGGACATTATCCTTACTAGATACCGTAGGCCAACAAAATACAAAAACTCAATTCGAGGAATGGACTCCCTCTCCTAAAGCTGTTGACCAGGTGTCCCAAAGACCCTCAAAAATACTCCATTGCCTCTGTTATTTGTTACCCACCAGCATTTGATTGTAATACTCTACTGGTGAAAATGCTACATACATGAATTGTAAACAAACAAAAAGAAATAAAGATGGTGCTGACTTCAGAGCCTCACCTACTATCAGGGTCTCAGAGTGCTGGAAAGTGCTATGCATACTACTGGAAGGAAAACTAATCATCAACCTTACCCAGCTGTGAATATTGTAAACTATAATAGTAATCGCCCTGGCAAAATATGCCCACTGGTACAATAGTGGCATGAATGTTATGGAAGTAACAAACCACTCTCTAATTGGACTTAAGGTCTTCATAGGATGCAACTCATACCTGACATTGATATCAGGCTTAGAAACATAGGGATAGATAGGTCATCAGGCATAGGGGAGAGCCCAATACTAGCTTTCTACTAAGTAATTATCATATTAAACTGACTCTAAATGACTTATTCTATACCCGTATATAAACATATCTCTCAACTCTCCCCAGTGAATTTTACTTTTGCAGTAGATTCTGATTAACATGGAAACTCACAACTAACCAATGTGCAGAGATCAAGAGACTATAGATTGTTTATCCCTGAATAGGACACCTATTCAAACTTCTGCCTCCTAAGGTCCAGGGATCATTGCAGAATCAGGGGCTAGAAAGATTGTAAAAGCTAGAGGTAGAAAATGACCACAAACAGTTTCCAGACAGTTGGTCAGTTACTCATATGAACTCATAGTAATGGTGACAGCATTCACAAGGCTCATGCAATCTCAAGCCAAATAAAATCCAAGAATAGATAAGTGGAATGAGGTTAGAAATCCCAACTCAACCTTAAGAACTTTTAGCAGCTGATGGCTGCTGGGTGGGAGAGGGACAGTTTCTTTTACGGATGGGACTCCTGTTAGGTTTACCAGGCCCCAGTGGATGAATCCATGCTGAAGAACATTTGGAGACACATTAAATTGGGTGGGGTGTGTAAGGAGAGATATGGCTCTAGGAGGGGATATAAACACCATCAAACTACAATACGTGAAAAATCTCAAATTTTCAATTAAAAATTTTCAAAAGAGAATTGGAAAAGTTGAAAAGCTAAAATAATGAAAATATGTTTCCTGAAAGGAATGTTTGTTAAATTAATCAGAATTGGTGAACTTAACAAAATCGGAAGACACAATGCTCTATATACATTTTAATCCTGACCAAGTGATTCATTAGGTTTGATGTCAAAAGTTCAGCTATTCTGTTAGGCATATGAAACATGTAAGTCAATGATATTGCTCTCTATTTTTCAATACACATAATGCCAGTATTTTCATATTTTACTTAAAATTTTTACCTAGTGGTCATCAGGACCTATTGTTAAGTTTAAACTTCATTTTAAATAAAACCATGGGTGTCGTTTGAAAACATTATTATTGAATGATTTCATTCCTGCTTACCTTGTATTCCCTCACTCTCATCACATGTGAGTATGCATGCATGTGTGTGAGAGTGACGCGCGCACACACACGCACACACATACACACACACACAATACTTTAGACTCTTATGATTTCAGAACCAAATGAAAACAAAATTATGTATTCATTCTTCCTAGGAATATAGTGTATTTCTTAGCGTGAACTGGGATATTTTTATATTAAAAAGAAAAAGACATAAAATTCAAGCTAGGTGAAAACTCAAAATGATTTTCAGATGTTGACAGTTATACTTTTTAAAGGAATATAAATCTCACCAAATAAATGTCAGCATTCTACATACATGCGGCCTGGAATTTGTATCTTATACTGAAGGAAGTGATGTGAAATAAAGGTTTACACCACCAGATATGGAACACTTTGGTGGAAAATGTCAGATGCAGTCAGTGGAAAATGATTACTTCTGCCAGCAAGGATCGAAGAGCATCTTCTACCTAGCTCAGCTAGATTATTTCATTTTAGTTTTTACTTTAAAGAATATATCAGTCAGCATTAATCTGTTCCTCAGTCACCCACCAATCATGATAGGCTCACCGGGACAATGTCATTCATTAATAGAACCTACCACATGAGATTTTTCCAGCTACAGAACTAGGCTGTTTATTACATTTTGATCTAGTGCATGTGTGTTTGTGTGCTGGAAGTGCTATATTAGAAAAATAAAAAAAAGTGAGTGTGTTAATTTGTGGACACATACTCCTTCTTTAGGCATTGTAATTAATTTCTGTTCTTCAAGCAATGTTTTTCCACTCTGGATGTGTACAGCAGCAATAACATGTTCAATAAATTATCTTTTTTCTCCTTTTGCATCTTAGTGCAGCTGTGGGGGGAATTTCATATCATTTCTAATCATAAATTTCAAACCCAAACAACTCATAATATCTTCAAGGCACACTGAATTGGTTAAGTGACTGTATCAAGTAGCATTTTGCTATTTATGTGATTTATAGACACAGAAAAAATACATATAAGCATGTTTGTGCACATATGTAGAAACAAACACACAGTGTCTATATCAGCATTCCATAAATTAAATGAAATTTTATTTTTATAAAAATAAAGAGTGCTCTTGTCTAGATTCTGAGATAAGCTAATTTCTGTGAGCCACACACACATTTCTGTGTGATTTATACATTAATTTATCATATGTACAGAAATTAATTCCAAACACATATGGAAAATTTCCAGTCAAGTATATGTCAATCCTTCACAAAATATCTAAACCAAATATTATTTTGTCTTATTATCAAAGTGTAAGATATTCCCTACAAAATGTATGGACATATCCTATGGACAGATATTTTACCTATAGATTATTATTCTAGAACTCTCTATTAAATATGTGGCCAAGGTTCTTTGTTATAAGTTTGCTCTAAGTCTTTGCAAATCTGATGAAGTCTCAAGAATTTTGATGAGAAAACATACTATTTGCATGGTCAAATAGTATCAGGATAACCTTCAACCAGTGCCACAGAAAGAGTAGTATTGGGCACCAATCTGTCTTTCCACCCTTTGTCTTCCCAGAGTAGATAAAAAACACCCCTTTCTATTGATACTATTGATACTATTGTATTCTGACATTAGGTGAATCTTGAATACCAATTCCCAATGGCATTATCCTCAAAGCAAGGCAATTTACCTTCCTCTCTTGCAGCAAAGGGCATGTGATGATATCTGGGATATCAGGACTCATTTTGGGCTATGTTTTCCAGAATGAGTGCTACTTGTAACCAGCTTGTAGAAGCCACAGATGCTTAATGCCTTCTTTGCACAGGACAGTCAGACACAAACAGATACACTTTGATGTTTAGAATGGAAGAGTTTTATGGACCACTTTCAAAAATTTTTATCATATAATGCTAAAGATTATTAATTTGAAAATAATAATGAGAGCTCAGGTCCACCATACTAACACAAACATATCATCTGCACATTTGAAAGGTAATATATTTCAGTTATTATTTTTCAATCATAAATACTTTAGGACCTTTCACATATAAAAAATGTAGTTTTCTAAGATCCTAAGTTATACAAATTAAAATGCAGTTTTAGAAAGAAAGAGAACAAAAGCCTGATGTGGTGATACACATTCAGGAGGCAGAGGCAGGAGGACCTCTGGGAGATTAAGACTGGTCTAAACAGCAAGTTCCAGGCCAAACAAACAGAAATAATGAGAACAGAAGGAAGGAAGGAAGGAAGGAAGGAAGGAAGGAAGGAAGGAAGGAAGGAAGGAAGGAAGGAAGGGGGAATCAGGGAGAGAGGGAGCGACAGAGGGACATGGGAGAGGAAAGGGAAGGATGGAGGGAGGAAGGGACAGAAACTATGGAAAAAGAAAAGATGTGAGAAAGGGATGGAGGGAGAGACAAGAGTGATCCATGCTGGCACATGTTGTATCAAACTTTTCTAAATTTATCAACATAACACATCTCATCCTAAGCTGATAAATTGGTGATACTTTGGTGATAGGATGCTTTATCTAAATGTACACCAAAACAGTGTGCATTTACTCCTTCCCATATATAAAACCCATTCATTCCAGTTTCATTATTTTGAACACAAATATATTCTATTTTTTATTTCAAGATAACTAGATTTCATCAATATGGATAATATTAAGTTTATTTTAAACCCTAAATGGAGTGGTAACTCTTAAAAAATAAGACAAAGCATGCTGAGTGACATAAAATTACTCTAGCCCCTGAAAAATGCTATGAGGATGGTGTTATTAAAATGGATTTCATAGAAGTATCCCCTCCTCTTCCTTCTCCTCTTCCTCCTCTTCAATCTCTTCCTCCTCTTCCTTTCTGCGATGGTCCCGTGTATGCCAAAATATCTTTAAACTCCCAATACAGTTGAGAATGACTTTGACTTCTGATCCTCCTGCCTTTATCACCCCAAGTTCTGGAATTACAGACTTGTACCACTATACCCAGTTTATGCGGTGTTCTGGCTAGAACCCAAGGCCTTAGGCATGCTAGGCAAGCATGCTACCAACTGAGCTATATTCCTAGGACCACTCACATCGTATTTTTATCTATGCCAACCAAAATGGAAGTGGCATGACATGAACATCATTTTGTTTAGGACTATATTTTATAAGTAGTTGAATTAGAGCTAAGTTTCTATTATCCTACATTATATCTAAATAATTTTCATCAATATATGATGGATGCTGATTAGAAACTAAATTCCAGAATATTATAATTTGACTGGCCATGAAATGCTGAAAGAAATCTAAAAGGGATTATGGAGAAACAACGATAATTTGTTTTAAAACCTGGAATTTGTGTACTTCATGTTGATTGGCTAGCTAAATACTTCTTAGAATTATATCAACTATTTCGCTTCATAGACCATCTATTTTATCCTTTTTGGAAGACTATTCATAGGATAAAATCAAACTGAGTGACTGTATGAGCAATTGATATATTGCTATTTTAAATATTCAGAAGTTATATATTTAATATTCTCACACATTAATTTACTGATATATTTTAACTACTCATATGCTTCTATTAAATATAATGAATGTACTATATTATATTTCATTAATTTGTTTATGATATTTATGTAGATTATCTTCATTAGACTTCCACCATTAACCGTGTCATTTTTTTGAGATGCAGATATCATTTGTGAGAACACAAATTACATACTTACAGTGACTGTTCACACCCCGGGAGCAAAAAGAGACTTTAAGTAAGTTACTTCAGAGAGAATTATTGCATTGTTTGTTAGAAAATTGGAAGCCAGGGAGACCACTCAGTTGGTAAATTGCTTGCTGTATACCTATGAAGACTTTAGTTCTTATACCCAGTGCCTACATAAAAAGTCAAACATCATGGAGTATATCTTTAATCCCAGGGCTAGGAAGGCAGAAGCAGGAAGATCCCTGGGGTTTGATGTCTAGTTAGGCTTACTGAATCAGAGAACTCAAGGTTCAGTGAGAGACTGTCTCAAAAAAATAAGGAGGCAAATCTTTGAGGAAGACCACAATGTCATCCTCTCACCTCTACACTATACACAGATGCAAACACAAGTGAGCACATATTTACAAATACACTATGAATACACAAACACACAGGCACAATTTCTCTTGTTCTCTTTTTCTCTCTCTCTGTCACACCACACACACACGTGCGCGCGCATACACACACACACACACACACACACACACACACAAAACAGACATGATTTGTTTATTGAATGTAGGTCAATCCCCTGAAGTCACTTCTGACTACATAGTCATAACTGCAGAGTCACAACTACCACTATTGTTTTCTCAGCTACATTCGTCAGTTGTCCTAAGTTTTTTTATTTAATTTCTTGAAAAGCAAGTAATAGTTGCATGGGGGTGTATGTTATTTTTCTCATTAGAGGTGTTTAAGAATTGAAGTTAATAATGCAAGGAACTTCCCCAAAGTGGTAAAACAATTAGGAGGTGAAGGCAAAAATTCAATATCAGAGGAAATTCATATTCCCTACCTAGAAGTATGATATCGGATATGCTAATTAAATTGTTGTCCTAGTCAGTTGGGAAAACATTGAGTATCTTTATTTATTTATTGAACTTGGGAATTCATTGCTGCTGAAAATAAAATGTTGGAAAAACATTTTTTGTCCTTTTCAAATTGAAGTTTTATGATTTTCACAAAATATAGATTGGTGGTATCTAGGTCTCCTCTATTCTTCATAACTCCCACACTGCACCCTAAACCAATTTAATGTACCTTCATATAATACTGACTACAGAGTCTGATTTGTGCCCCCAAATGCCCTTCAGTGTGGGTTCATCCACTGGACCCACCAAGAGTCCCATCCATATAACATGTCTTTCTCCCTCTCAGCAGCCATCAAGTGCCAAAATGTCTGTAGGTTGAGTTAGAATTTCTTACCTACCTCCCCGTGTTTATGCTTGGATTTTGATTTGGGCCTGTATAGGACTTGTGCATGGTGTCACCATTGCCATGAGTATATAGGTTTAAAGGGCCAGCTGTCTGAAAGTCTCTGTTTCCTTGTGGTCATCCACCCCATCTGGCTCTTACAGTCTTTCTGCCTCTCTTCCACAATGATACCTGAGCCTTGGGAGGAAGAGGTTTGAAATAGGTGTCCTAAATACTCTGTGGCCTCTGCTTCTCTGCACATTGACCAACTGTAGGTTTCTGTGTTAATCACCATCTGCTGCAGAAAGAAACTTCTCTAGTAAGAGGTGAGAGATACATTTATACTAAGTGTAGAAACTGTATTGAAGGTATGTCACTTAGGGTAAAGTGTCTCACAAACAGAAAATTCTCTCTGTTTGACCGGTTCTGGAACTCTGTAATAGCCTCCATCTATTGGAAAAACAAAAACAAAACAAAAAAGTTTCTTTGATGAACAGTGACAGGTACATTTGTCTATAAATATAAAGATGCATATTTAGAATAAAGTAAGAAATTATGTTGGTCAAGTACGTGATAAAGGTAGGTTTTTCTCTAGGATCTATGACCTGTCCAGCCACATGTATTTTACTATACATGAGTCCCCCCCTCCATTGAGCAGGACTTAATTAGACAACATCAATTAGATGGCTATTGATTTCCCCTGAGCCAAAAGTGCCAATACCTCACCAATAGTTATAGTTTGCTAGGCTACTCATTTATGGAAAAACTTAATTCAGGTCCATAAGGACAGCAATCTTCTTTAAGCACATTAGAACTTAAAAAAACAAAAAAATGAGAATTGACCTTGTTGCCTTTCTGTCATTTTCATCATCCACATTCCATCTCAGTTATTTTTTTCTGAGTTAGTCAGTTTTGTAGCTGGCCATGCCTTTCCCCTTCAGTGTATTCATAATGTGCATAATACACAAATACTAACTAGCATGCTTATGCTTAACAAGTTTATGTACTAAGGAAAATCATATATAGATATATATTATAATATATATACTCACATATGGTCACACATACCTATATGCATATACATGCAGTTGACAGTAGTACATGCAGACTGATCAAGAAGGATGAATGTTAATGAAGAAAAGATCACAAAATGCTTTGATCGGTAAGTCATTGATAACACTGAAGAGTAATTTCAATAGACTTTTAAAGTCAAATGTGGTTATGAAGAGCTTATGTTAGGAAATGTATTTAATGCAGAGCCTTAATTATTTTGAATTTAATTGCTTTGTTTTTGGAAAAGCACCTTCTAGGGAAGAAGGAATGGGCTGTCTGACTCAACTGCAGCATGTCCCTAGGACTACATTGAGGTTAATCATGACAAACAGTTTTATGGGGGAAATTACTATGTTTAAAGAAATATTGAACAATTACAGTGTTGGCCATACTACGTTTTGAAGGTATAAGCCTCAGTTGCTTGGCAGTTGTCAGAACCAACCCTCTTTGAGTTATGGTTTGAAATTTGCATTGTAAATAACCACCTGGTAATGGTAACTGCCATTTGCCAGTGCTTACAGGATACACACAACAGCTTACTTTGGGGCAGCCAAGTATTCAACAGGCAGGCAGCTAACTGTGTGTGAATCTTGGTGCCAAGAGAAAAATATGCCCATATTTTCAGTATGATTTTTAAATTATGAAAATTTTCCTGTCTTGTTTTTTAAAAGGTTTGACTATTTTTTTTTTTATTTTGAAACTTTTCAAGAAAATTTCCAACTATTTCCTAAGTGTCTCTAACAGGAAATCTTACTTTTAATCATTGTTCCAGAGAGGTTTTTCTTTCTAATTATACCCTTGGAAAGGAATCCAAACAAAATTAATTTCCCCTGAAAATGTCCCTCTCTGCTTTTGCTGTCCTATTAACTCTGAAATGATTAACAGATGCCAATTATGGATGTCCTTCTCAAATTGGATGCATTTTAAAATAAATGAGAATTACTTCTGGACTTGGTAAAAACAAATAATGACACTTATTTCTACATCTTTCATTAATTTAGAGGATTCTGTTTATTTATCGTAATGAAGCCAATTTGGAGGACCATGGAATATAAGTGACCCATTCACTGGCCTTTGACAGTTCATGTTTTTTTTTTTTTTTTTTTTTTTTTTTTTTGTATGTGTGACTGATCTTAAAAGTGAAAAAGAGAAAGATCTCTGAGATTTGATGACTCAAGATTTTACAGATAGGCATAGGAGCTCACAAGTCCTTTTGAATCATTGATGTGTAGCAACAAATATAATGAGTGCACAGTGGGTTGAAAGTAGAATGCCTCCATAGGCTTTCATGTTTGAACATGGATTCTAGACTGGTGACCTTTTGAGAGGTTATGGAATTTCTCAGACATGAGGCTTACTTGGTGGACACATGCCACTAGGGATAGGCCTGGACGGTAATGGTTGCTTCTGGTTTCAGCCAAGGCAATCTCCAATACATAATAAGTCATGCTCCACTCTCCTGCCAAGATAGAGGCCCAAACAGGATGACTTCCCACCATGATAGACCGTATCTCTTATACCAGGGGACAAAGTAAAAATATTTTTCCTGAACTTGCTTATATCAAGTATTTTGTCATAGTGACAAAATTAACAGTCACAGATTGAAGTTTCTAATGCAATATGTTAACCTTCCTTGAACCGAGATCAAAGTCAAAGACATTTTTTTATTTGATTATGCAATTATGCTTAATGTCTCCTTTAGAATACTAAACAGTATTTAGCCACTAGGTAAAATGTACACTAACTCTGATAAAGTCTATCCATTTGGGGCTAGCATGCTGTTTTGTAGAAATGCAATATCCTTTCATATTTTTAGCCAAAGTATATTATACAAGATTCTGTCATATAAGAATTCCTGCTAAGCTTAGGTAAATTTTATTCAGAAAGATGATAAACTCCTGTGTCAAACAATCCCACAGAGAAATAAAGCGTTTCATACTTTTGTTATTGGTAAGAAAGCACATAAAATTTTAAAGGTCTCATGGCTTATTTTATGACAATGCTAAATGATTTAGGCCAAAACATATAGATAATTGATTTTCAAATCACTGAAAGGAAAAAAAATCAAAATTATATTTAATAATCTACAACTTTGATTGTTTACATCTAAGTCATAGTCTTTAACTATGTTTTGTTTAGTTAAATTTATTTTAACCGACAAATAACAAATTTCCACATACTACTGAGTTACTATGCCATAATTCAATACTTAGTTATATACATTTGTAGTATTTAAATCAGGGCAAACATTTGGACTCTTACAATTTCCTATAAGTTAAAACATTCAAAATTCTGTCATCTAATTTTTTTTTGCAATGCACAGTTCTAAGTGTATTTTAATGGAAAGCATAAAAGACCTAAACAATCAATAGTATAGCTAAGAATATGATACTATAAAAGCAGTATTCACTCCTTTGGAAAAATCCTGATTGGTATAAGTATATCTTGCAGTGATATTAATAAATTTAATACAAATTTTCAATTAGAACATCTAAAGAAAATATAAGTAGCTTATTTTACCAAACTTCTATTTCCATAACTTTTTTCTTCTAGGATTTCATCTCTGGAAAGTGAACCATTTCCTGATTTATTCATCTAAAATGTTTTGAGTCCTTCTCCGTACAGATACTTGGCTATGTTAGGGTACCATAGAATTAAGACAATGTGAATGAAAAATCTTATTGCAAGAGCTATGATATAGAAAATTCAGAAAACTGAGAACGCAGGAAGATGCAAATGTTGAAAACCTGACATTTGTAATTTCTAGGCACTTTCCCAAGACTGGCACAGTCATCCTATTTCTTTGCTCGGTTTGTTCAGCTCAGTTGGCCTCTGCTCTCCTTGTTAGGTCACAGTTGTGCTAGGAAGTAAAATTGAGTGGATAAAACTGAGCTTGTGAGGTCTCTTGTTCTGTCTGGGTTACTATAACAAAATAGCAGAACTTGGATAATTTATAAAGAACAGAGGCTTATTTTTAACACTGTAGAGGCTAGAAAATACACAACGGATTTTCTGGCAAGTGTCTGTCTACTTCCAAGAGGATGCTGAAAATGCTGCTTTCTCCAGAGCAAAGAAATTGTGCATTATCATATGACAACATAGTAATCGAACAAACCCCCTTGATCCAGCTCTGGACAAGATCACAGATCCCTGGTAAAGGCTCCACCTCTTAAGGCTACCCCACTGGCTATTGTGTACACATAGGAATTTTGTGGGACGTACTCATACCCAAATTATCAACTCTAAAACAAAGGGGCACATGTTATCACTAGAAGTCAAACTGAAGGAACAAATCATAGACAACCTAGATGTTCAGTATGTGAAATGACCAAACCAAGTTGACAAGGCAGAGCTGCCTGATTTCTTTTCTTTCCTCTCCTTTTCAATGGTGACTCAAGTACACTGAACTTTTTAGACAATGAGACAATGACAACAGTAATGAAGGCATGTGTGAACAGGGCACCAATGACACTGGGTCTACATAAGTCAATGCCGTAGTGTGACCTTTTCCTAATTGAACTTGCCGTTTAGGGAAGAGAGATCGCCAATCAACTGTACTTTAGAATGATCATACCATGTGAAGGTTGTTTTCTTATACACATATCCATTTATTTGATTAATATTTTTAAGCAAATTTTTTTCAGGTTCATACATAGATTAAAAACCAACATAAAGCAACCCCATTCTCCCCTTTACCCCAACATTAGTTCCACTTCTTTTCACTGTGACAGAATATCTGGCAGAAGAAACTTTAGGACACAATGGGTTTTCCTCACATTTTCAGTCTGTAACAGTGCCTGTCCTATATAGCTTTAACTGTCAGTTTGACACCGCCTAGGGCCATCTAAAAAGAGCGTCTAAACTGAGGCATTACACAGATCAGACTGGCTATGGCATGTTTGTAAGGGTTACCTTGATTGCTAATTGATTTAGAAAGACCCAGACCAGTGTGGGTGGGACCCTCTTCAGGCAGATGGTCCTAGACTACCTATTAAAGCTGGCTAAGCACATGCCTGAGAGTGAGCCAGCAACAACCAACACCTGTCCATGCCTCCCACTTTCAAATTTCTGCTTGAGCTGCTGCCCTGTGTTCCCTCAATCATGAAATATAACCTGAAGTTTTAAGGCAAATAAATGCTTCCCTCCCCTAAATTACTTTTGGTCAGAGTGTTTTAGCACAGCAACAGAAAGGGAACTGGAACAGCAAGAATGGCCTGGTAGCTGGGGAGACACAGAACATGGCAGTTTGCAGCATGCCTCTACACGTATCAGTGGCTAGTCTCAGAGAGAAGTTGGTTAGAATGCCTCTGGGCTATAATCCTCAAAAGTTAGCCCCCCATCCCGCCTCCACCCACTATGCCTCCCACCCCACCTCCACCCACTATGCCTCCCATCCTAAATCTTTAAAGCAACACTATTATCTGAACCAAGTGTTCAAACTCATGAGCCTGTGGGAGACATTTTACTTCACAACCGTAGCCTCCAGCTTCCCCCAGTTATAAGGTATTGTAAAAGGCTCACAGTCAGCTTTCACGTTGTGTTCTCCTCTCATTTTCTCCACAAGAACATTTCCACTTTAGTCCTAATTTTCTTTCATTCTTAGGTGCTTTTCTAAGACAATTAGGGATAATCACCAAAAAGAATAGCTTCTATCCTTACTTGAGGCCTTTAGTACTTTGCTTAAGCATGTTTCTTATAGGTCATTGCTTTAGGCTACATGGACTTTCTTTGTAGGCAGAGTCTGGGCTTCGTCATCAGTTCTTCCAGGGTACCATTCCTCAAAGGGCCCCAGTCTAGTTAATTCTTTCCCAGTGAAAACAATGTAAATGAGCCTTTTATTTATGAGTAATAGCATCTCCTCATAGACAAGGAAGGCGGTTTTGTGTTTAATTTATCATTTCACTCCAGTGCTGCGTTAGTTACTTTTCTGTTGCTGTGCTAAACTGCTGTAACCAAGGCAACTTGTGGAAGGAAGAGTTTGAGCTCTGGCGAAGCTTAAGAACTCTCTGAAACCATCCTCAGTGATGTGCTTCCTCCAGTAAAGGCCACATCTCCTAAAACCTCCCAAAACAGAGTCACCAACTGGAGACAAAATGTTCAAATACTTGGAGCCTATGGGGGACACTCTTAGACCAACACAAGTAACAAGAAATTTACTTATGGGTGGTAATTGTCAAGGACTTAATAAACTTTTGTCAAACACGCAATTATGAGACAGCCAATACATTTCCAATTATATGTGATCACGGGTTTGCTTGCTTGCAAAATCATTCCTGGGGAGTTGTGGTTTTTATCAGGATATTTACACTCTATATCTGAATTCAATATTAATTTCTGAAAATGAAAAATCTGGTATATTTTTAATAAATATTTTAAAATAAATCATTGTGCCAAAACAAAATTAACATAATTGTCAAGTTGAATTCTAGTTTAATCATTTTGAATAATGTGTATAAATAGCGGTGCTGGTTGATATGAATACCAATCAAAACTCTAAGACATTATATAATTTTAGAATTGCTATAAGCTCATCTGATCAAAATATATGCTTATTAAATATTATGTGTGTATTTATATATTAGCACAATAACAGCTTTTTAACTTATAGGAAATATGTATGTACATGTTTTTGTCATTAAGAAAATTATTACAATATGGATAACATTAAAAGTGAAGTAATGATATAAAATATGATCACTTTGCAAAATGACTTATCATGTGTTCCTCCTTATCATTTTTAAACTTAATCTTTGCCTAACTCTCAGTTTCAGAATTGGTATACATAATTTATGGAAATTCCACAGACATTTGTTGTTGCAATTTGAATACACACTCTTCCTGTGATTTTGGTTATTTGATGTGTTTTGCCTTAGAATTCAGCTAACATTTTCAACCTTCATCTGAAATATGTACATGTTTACTTTGGGAACATGTGTATGTGTGAATGTATCCACAAGTTCAGTTATATAAATTTCACCTGTGAACGGCTTTTAAAAAGTGTTCAGAGCTGGTGAGATGGCTCTGCAGGTAAAGGCACCTGCTACCATGGCAGACAGTCTGATCTCTGGAACCCACAGGGCAGCAGGAGAGAACTTTCCCACAAATTGTCCTCTGACTCCACATGCAAACTATGGCAAGCTTTCCCCCCGCCCCATGCAAACAAACAGAAAAGAAATAAATTCAACTTAAAAAATTTTAACTTACTATTATTGATTTATGTGCACACAATGTGTGCCTATGAGTGAGGGTGTTGGTACACATGTGCTACAGCATGTGTGTGGAGGTCACAGAACAAGTTTTGTGTACGTGTTTCCTCCTTGCACTATGTGGGTTCTGGTGAACAAACTGAGGTCCCCAGGATTGGCAGCAGGCAGCTTTACCTGCTGAGTAATCTTGCCAGCCCCATTTTATCTCTGTTCAACCATTGAGATATCATTTCATCCCCTGCATTACAGGTACAAACTATTCTCTAGAGTAATAGAGAGGGGTTTTTAAAAGTTTGTGCTCTGGTTGAATTCCTGGACATCATACAAATGAGCCTCACTTAGGAAATGGAGTGTTGAATTCTTTCTACAACGTTCTGTGGCTAAAGAATGTACATGGTATTCTCAAAAATTAAATGTTTGTATAAAATAATCTCGAAACCTGAAAGCAGAGACTGAGAGAAAACCTTAACCTGACAAACCCTGCCAAGAAGCCAGTCCCTAGGACAATGAGCCAGCCCCTAGGCTCGGCTTTTTTGCTACTTTTTTCAGCCATGAACTAAGTTTATCACAACAAGCAACCCAGCTCTCTCTGGCCTCCCTTTATGCTGTTCATGACGTTTAAGATTT
>NW_008357493.1:4143210-4154967 GCF_000622305.1 Nannospalax galili | reverse complement strand
TTTTTTTTTCTATATTACACAGCCTTTTTATGTCTTCCCAAGGTACCCTTGTATTTCTGTGATTCACTTTAGGGCATGCTGAGTTTTTCTCCCAAAGGATGAATTACTTGTCTTTGGAAGGAAAGGGCTGGGCCTAATGCAAGAGATACCAATTTATCTTCTGAACACAGTAGATGCTAAACAAATATCTACCTATGAACTCAGTGTTACCATACCAATTTAAGTAACTGTACCTTTCTCTCTTATGTTCAGGATCAAAAATGAATAGTATCATCAGCCAAGGTTTTCTTCAGGAATACAGAAAAAAAATTGGCATAGTGTGAAGATAGTACTGGAAAAGAGGAGGTAAGAGAAAATACACAATGGTTTTCTTGTTTGCTTTTCACATTTCTATTATAATGCAATATAACAGACATAGAGTACATGTGAAAATATATAAAATAACATTTTTACATATTGTTTCAAAATGTGTTGACGTGAACTTAAAATGCTAATAGTTCGCCCACTGCCCCCACCCCCCCACACGTGAATGTTACAGGGACAGTGAGACTGCTCTGCCACTAAGGCTTTTGCTGCTGAGCCTGACAAACCAAGTTCGATCTCTGGAAACCACATGGTGGAAGACAGAACTAACTCTCGCTACTTGCCCTCTGACCTCCATATGTGCACCATGGTACACACTCCCACATACATATACACATATAAAATAAATAAAAGCAATAAAAAGCAGTTGATTTGCTTTATAATACATTTCTTACGTGTCCCTAAACGTGGAACGGCATTTTTGGTCATACATTCACCAGCTTAAACAGCAAAGATGAGAGAAAACACCTTGCTAAGTTTGGCTGCCACTCAAACCTAATGCACTTTAGATGTCAAATGGATTCAGTGCTTTCATGGATAGAATGCAATTTACTTTTTGGCAAATAAATGAGCTCCTGCTTTGGAGAAAAGACTATTGGAATTTTTTTTCATAGCACTCTTTCATTTTTAGAAACATTGTTTTAATGAGTGAGCACAAATCAATTAACCAATATAGTGTGCAATTAAAACATCCTACAATCTTTGTAAAATGATTTAGTAAATGCATTTAGGTTGACTGCTGTTTTCCCATACGAATTCTAAGAACGTTGTTCTAGCCCCACTTTTACACAAGAGGTGATATTTTTCCCACTTTCATCTATATTGCTCTATGGTGGAAGGTAAAGCTATAATTGTGGATTTGAATAATACAGTGCTCTGAGGTCAAGAATCAGTTCCTGTTCTTTTGTAGAAAAAAAGCTGGACTCAACACAATGGCTGGCCAGTCCTCTTGTTCAATCCATAATATCCATAAAATATCCATTGGTCCTGAAAGCTGAGTTCACTCCAGATGCACTGTACTTGGTGAAAGGGCCATACCCATTTCTGAGAACAGGAAGTTCTGAGCTGAGTTTCACAGTTTGTGCTCCTGAGGTTCAAAACTCAGCATTTGAATGTTTGAAGGCAAGCATGAGTGGCAGAGGGAAGAGCTGTAGACACATTCCCTAAACATGGGTGAACAATGCAGGAATTACTGAGCCAGGATTTCTAAGGAGCACTGTTTCAAAGAAGGACCAGTTTCCTCAGTTAAGTGATCTTCTCTTTTGGAAAGGGGGCTGTATGCTCAAGGGGACAAAACATTTTTTAAAGGGGGGCATTTTGAACAATCTGTCGGGTAATGACAGTGTTATTTACTGCTTTACAAAATTTTCTAAACAAGTTATTCTTGGAACAAAGAGCCAACTGCTGACTAGGGAGGCAAATCCCTCTCTAATTTCCAGTATGCCATGGACAGTTGGAGTGTCTACATTTACAAAGTGGAACAAAAAATGTTATTTTAAAATTTTTATTATTTGGGATACTAAGAAGGCTCAGTGGGTCAAGGAAATTCCTGCCAATCCTGATGACCTGAACTCCATCCCTTGAACCTACATGGTTGTAGGAGAGAACCAACTCTATCTACCTGCTGTCCTCTGACATCCATACATGTGCTAATATACATGCACACATTCACAATAAATAAAACATAAAGATTATTATTTTCCAAGCAAAATTAATTGTATTTAGAACATACAACTAATATTTTAAAATATACATACATTAAAGAATGTCTGAATCAAGCTAATTAGCATATATATATTGCTTCACATATTTGTCATTTTTTTATGGTGAAACAACTTGAAATCTATTGATCTACTATGCTGTAGCTATTTCTTTGGGACTGAAGCTTTCCCTCATGGAAAGAGGCTCTTTCAGACTCTAGAGGAAAACTAAATTCACTAGTTCTAAGTAAGTATCTGAAACAGGAGTCACAAGTCACTTCTTCATGTTTATATAGACAATAATAACTGCTGGGGAGTGGAGACTCTCTGACCAGCTGAGCTGCCTGTAGATTTTACAGAGAGCCCCAGGGATGATGTTTTTGTGAGTCTTTGCCCATTCCTGAGTAGGCTTTTCAGTGATGTAGTTCCCTTTGAGTTCTCTGTGCCTTGAAGTAATCTATGGTTCATTCTCCTTCAGGCAATGCCAATTGAACTCATTGGTCTGCCAAGTTGAATTTTGAAGAAATTTTTCACTTTGGCCTTTCATTGGTGCTCTAATAAATTATGAATAGATAGTTTCATCAGGAAAAGTAACATGTCTACTTTGTTACAAAGTTTCAAAAATACAGTATCTCATTATCTCCTGTAGACAGCATGTTATACCCAGATCTCTTGGAGTTGTTCCTCTTCCCTAGATTGTAGTTGGTATGATTGGTATCCTTGAGTACCCTTTAGAAGTCTCCCCAATTATTCCCAAACCCATCTGACTCTGAAAATCAACACTCAGCATTTCTATGTCTGCAATGCCTTCTTATTCCAAGAGCTATGATTTTTCTGGTGATTCTGGGTCCTGCTACTATATGCAGGAGCAATGGAATGATGGGTTAGACCTGTGAGATTTGGGGACACACGAACTCACAGAGTCCTGACAAAACGTTCCCTTAGATGACACAAATTTGACTTTCAATGCACTGGTTCTAAGTCTTCGAGTATTTTCCTCTGGGTTGTCTGGAATTTGTGTCTGAAAGCACAGTGACTACGAAACACGAACTGTCCTCCTGATACTGGTTTCTTTGTAGATCAGAAGAAGTAGAACAGGGAATTTTCACTTTAACATAATGTGAAGAATGTTAAATGTACAAAGACATCCTTTAGAATGAAATTTGAGGGAAATATGACATGAAAGACTTGATTTCAATTACTTTACAACTTTTGCTGAGTATGTATTAGGCATTAAGCATGGTTCTAAGTGCTCAGGATATGACGGAAAACAAAACAAAGAAAAATTTTACTTCAGCATCCCATTTCATATTTAAAAGAACACAGGAAAAAAAGGTTAAGAGAATACTGCTGGTAGTTATCTTTAGAGAGTGAGATCCTAGCTGAAGTTTTGCCCTCATTTTAATTTAATTAAAAAAAAATCCAAAGTAAGCTCATATTATTTATCTTCATTAACATGGTGTTAAAAAGAACACTAAACATTATAAAAACATTGAGATGTTAGAAAGTAATCTCTTCGGTTTTAAATCCAATCTCTAGATCTAAGTGAGGCTTCTAAGACCACCCAATAGAAGTGACTTTAGACACCAACTGGGACTTTTTAATTCCCAGCGCAATTATGTTAACCTTGTCCCATTCAGTCTCAAGGAGATGGAAAATAGAAGGACAATTTGAAGTATATATCATAAAAAAAAATTGTTGAAAGGCGACCACAACAGTTTATAATGTTAAAATAGGCCACACTTATAGTTCACAATGGTATAACCTATAATTTTAAACTTAATAACATTTACACATATATTTTAAGATATAGTAAAAGACAAAAAGTTAGCTGTCTCTGACCCACAGGCCTCTCTCTCTGGGGTAAGTCAATTTTGCCCTCCTTGCCTTGACTCCCCCCAGCCTCACTCATCCTCCAAATCTCCCTAGCCAGTCCCTCCTCCTAGCCTGAGTCCTGTCCAATTCCTTGTCTTGGAGCCCCAGACACCTGCGGAACCACCGCTGCTTCTTGATCTTTTGCATCCAGAACAACTCAGTTCCTTCTTGGGTCCCAGGAGCACTGCTTCTGGGCCTGGCCCTGGCCTAACCTCCCTCTGCTTCTCCGGCCTGCAGGACCCATAGGCCTCTCTCCAACCAGCAGGCCTCTCTCTCTGAGGTAAGTCAATTGCACCCTCGGCACCTTGACTCCCCCAGCCTCACTCATCTACCCATCTCCCCCGCGTCTCTCTTCCTAACCTGGGTCCTGTCCCATTCCTTGTCTTGGTGCCCCAAACACCTGGGGAACCACCACTGCTTCCTGATCCTTTGTATCCAGACCAATCTAGTTCCTTCTCAGGTCCCCAGGGGAGCTCTGGGCCTGGCCCCACCCTCACCTGCCTCTGCATCCCTGGGTCTGCCCAACATGCCAGCCTCTTTCCTGGATACCTGGCTGACCTTTCCTCTTCTTGAACATTTGCTTCCAGAACAACCCAGCTCTTCAGTGCAGACACCAGGAGCCCTAGTGGCCGCTTCCCACACACATCTTCCCTTGCATCTCTGGGTGGCATGTGCACCAGCTGACCAAGACCAGGATCTTCCTTGGGCCTGGCTCCCAGGTCAGTGCAAGCCCCAAATTCCTGAGGTCAAAATCTATCCTGGAGGGTTCAAGACCTTAGGAAAAAGCCTGAGAGCATCCGATCTTCATCTTACTTGGGCCTCTGTGTGAACTCCTGAAGACAAAAGCAATCTGGCCACTTCAATATAAAATCAAAAGATCAAACTGGAAGCTTAGAGGACCCAGCTTTTCATGCCCCAAAAGTAAACCACAAAGACACATAAAGTTAACAAAAAGAAGCAGACCTAAAATTGAAGGCTTGAGTCACATACAAGAATCAGAAACTACAAAAGAAATTCACATGTCAAAATAACAGAAAAAAATAATAACATGAAACATCAAAATAACATATCCCCACCAAATAGCAATAGCCCTTTAGAACAGTGCAGAGACATGGAATTCAAAAGAACAATTATAAACATGATAAAAGAATTCAGTGAATTTAAAGACCACACAAGCAAAGAAATCAGAGAACTGAAGGAAGATAGGGATAAACTTCTGAATGAATTCAGAAAAGAGTTAGAAATATTGAAGAATACTCAGGCTGAAATGAGGAAGAAAGTGAAACACTCGGGAAGCCAGTTAGAAACAACAGGAGAAAGCCTCACCAATAGGATGAATGAAATGGAAACAGAATATCAAGACTGGACGATAAAGTGGACGAGCTAGACCGCTCAAGCAAAGATTAGGACAAATTTAAGAAATCACAAGAATGGAATATGCAGGAATTGTATGACAGCATAAAAAGACCAAACTTATGAATCATAGGCATAGAGGAAGGAGAAAAATCCCAAGATAATGGATGGACCAGATCTTCAACAGGATTGTGGAAGAAAATTTCCTGAAATTAAAGAAAGACATGGCCATACAAATACAAGAAGCATATAGAACACCAAACAGACAGGACCAGAAAAGAAACCCTCCACGGCACATCATAGTCAAAACACTAATCCTACAAAACAAAGAGACAATACTTAAAGCTGAAAAAGAGAAACAACAAGTCACATATAAAGGAAAACCCATTAGGATCACAGCTGACTTTTCAATGCAAACTATGAAAGCCAGAAGAGCCTGGACCAAAGTATTCCCAGTGTTAAATGACCACAGATGCCAACCCAGATTACTATATCCAGCCAAAAGGTCTATTATAGTTGTAGGGGAAAGAAAAATCTTCCATGACATAAATAGGCTGAAGGAATTCTTGTCCACAAAACCAGCCCTTCAGAGAGTTCTGCGAGCAATACAAAGAGCTGAAGAAAGGAATGACTATACCCAAGGGGATGCAGAAAGAAGTCCAATGAAGGTATAGCTATTGAAAAGTACAGCTATATCACGAATGTAAACAGAAATAAAAATGACAGGATTCAATATTCATCTTTCATGAATAACTTCAAATATTAACGGACTGAACTCCCCAGTCAAAAGACAGAGACTAGGTGAATGGGTTAAGAAACAAAACCCACCTTTTTGTTGTCTGTCAGAAACCCATCTCACTTTCAAGGACAGACAATATATTAAAGTGAAATGATGGAAAAAAATATACCAAACAAATGGTACTAGGAAAAAAATCAGGTGTAGCAATTTTAATATCTCACAAAATAGAATTTAAACTAAAACTAATCAGAAGAGATAAAGAGGGCTACTTCATTCTCATCAAAGAAACAATAATCAAGAAGATATTATGATCATGAACATATATTCACTAAACTCTGGTGCATGCAAATTCATAAAAAGAACACTACAGGACTTTAAGACACAGATTAACCCCAACTCAGTAATATACTTCAATACCATACTATCTCCATTAGATAGGTCAACAGGCCAGAGACTTAACAGAGAGACATCTGAATTAAACAAAACCATATAACAAATGGACTTAACAGATATCTACTGAGTATTCCACCCAAACACCAAAGGACATACTGTCTACTCAACACCCCATGGACTTTCTCCAAAATCGACCATATACTGGGGCACAAAACAAAGCTCAGCAAATACAAAAAGTCTGAAATAATTCCATGCATTCTATCAGACCACAATGCCATAAAGCTTACAATCAACAGTGGAAAAGCCCTAATCATCACATGAACATATGGAGATTAAACAACACATTCCTGAAACTCGAATGGGTCAAAAGAGAAGCTAAGAAAGAAATAAAAGTATTCCTGGAACTAAATGAAAAGGACAATACAACACAACAAAACCTCTGGGACACACTGAAAGCGGTCCTTAGAGGGAAGTTTATAGCTCTATGTGCCTACAACAAAAAATCGGAAAGAACACAAATAAATGACTTGACATTGCAACTCAACACTCTTGAAAAGCAACAGCAAATGAAACCCAAATCCAGCAAACAAGAAGAAATAACAAAAAGCAGGGCAGAAGTTAATGAAATTGAAAGAAAGAAAACAATACAAAGAATCAATGAATGGAAGAGCTGGTTCTTTGAAAAGATAAACAAGATTGACAGACCACTATCCAAGTTAATCAAAAGAAAGAAAGAGCCCCTCCAAATCAACAAAATCAGAGATGAAAGGGGAAACATCACAACAGACACCAGAAAGATACAGAACATTATAAGGGAATACTTTAAAAACCTGTATGCTATTAAATTTGAAAACCAAAAAGAAATGGATGGATAGCTACCAAAGTTAAATTAAGGAGATCAACAGCCTAAACAGACTCATAACAAATAAGGAAGTTGAAGCAGTAATACAAATCCTCTCAACTGAAAAAAGCCCAGGCCGAGGTGGATTCACAGCAGAATTCTACAAAACATGTTGTAGAATATTCCTTAAACTATTTCAAAAGAAAGACACAGTGGGAAAACTCCCAAACTCCTTCTATGAAGCCAGTATCATTTTAATAACAAAACCAGGGAAAGATACAACAAAAGAAATTATAGACCCATATTCTTAATGACTGTAGATGAAAGATACTCAACAAAATACTTGCAAACTGCATACAGACACACATCAAAAAGGTCATCCACCAAGATCAAGCTGGCTTTATACCAGAGATGCAGGCATGATTCAATATATGTAAGTCAATAAACATCATAAATCATATAAATGGGCTCCAAGACAAGAACCACATGCTCATCTCAATAGATGCAGAGAAGGCCTTTGACAAAACTCAATATGCATTTATGTTCAAAGTCCTAAGGAAATTGAACTAGAGGGAACATACCTCAACATAATTAAAGTCATATGTAACAAACCCACAGCCAACATCATTCTAAATGGAGAAAAACTGGAAGCATTCCCATTGAAATCAGTAACAGACAAGGCTCTCTACTATCTCCACTTCTCTTTAACATAGTGCTTGAAACTCTTGCAAGAGCAATAAGACAAGAGCAGGAAATTTAAAAAGTAATAACTGGAAAAGAAGAGATCAAATTATCCCTTTTTGCAGATGATATGATATTATATCTAAGAGATGCCAAAAATTACATCAGAAAACTCCTAGTAATTATTAACAAGTTCAGCAAAGTGGCAGGTTACAAAATTGACCTACAAAAGTCTCTAGCCTTTCTATACACCAATAACAAGCAATCAGAGAAAGAGCACATGGAAACACTCCCCTTCACAATAGCTGCAAAAAAATAAAGTATCTCAGAATAAAACTGAGCAAAGACATTAAAGTGCTCTACAATGAAAACTTTAAATCTTTAAAGAAAGAGATTGAGAACGACATCAGAAGATGGAAGGACCTCCCATGCTTATGGATTGGAAGAATTAATATTGTGAAAATGACCATCATACCAAAAGTCATTTATAGACTCAATGCAATGCCAATTAAAATATCCATGACATTTTTCACAGAATTGGAAAAAAAAATCCTAAGTTTCATATGGAAGCACAAGAGCTCAGATAGCCAAAACAAACCTGAGCACTAAGAGCAATGCCAGGGGGGGATTGCTACACCAGATTTTAAGCTGTATTACAGATCTATAGTCATAAAAATAACATGGCACTGGCACAAAAATAGATCCATAGATCAGTAGAACAAAATTGAAGAACCAAATATGAGTAAATACAATTTCAGCGACCTAATATTTGACAAAGGGGCCAAGAACATTAACTGGAGGAAAGACAGCATGTTCAGCAAATAATGCTGACAAAACTGGATCTCCACCTGTAGAAGAATGAAACTAAACCCCCATCTTTCACCCTGCACAAAAGTCAATTCCAAATGGATCAAAGAACTCAATGTAAAGCCTGAAACACTGAAACAGTTAGAAGAAAACAATGGGAAAAACCTACAAGATATAGGTGTAGGAAAGGATTTTTTAAACCAGACATCAATTGCTCAGGAAACAAGTGCAATAATTAACAAATGGGACCTCATTAAACTAAAAAGCTTCTGTACATTAAAGGAGGCAACCAGGGAAGAGAACAGAAAACCCACAGAATGGGAGAAAATCTTCACCATCACACATCTTACAGAGGTTTAATATCCAGAATTTATAATGAAGTCACAAAACAGAGAATCAAGACAAGAAGTAACCCAATTAAAAGATGGGCTAAGGAGCTGGACAGAGAGTTCTCAAAAGAAGAAGTAAAGATGGCTATGAAACATCTTAAAAGATGTTCAACATCACTAATAATTGGGGAAATGAAAATTAAAACCACTTTAAGATTTCACCTTACCCCAGTCAGACTGGCTAAGATCAAGAGAACAAATGATACCAAATGTTGGAGAGGATGTGGGGAATGGGGAACACTCATCCACTGCTGGTAGGGCTGCAAACCTTTCAATCACTATGGAAAGTAGTTTGGAGAAGTCTTAAAAAACTACAAATTAACTTACCATTGACCCAGTTATACCACTCTTTGGCATATACCCAAAGAACTCATCCTATTCCAGAGACACTTGTACATCCATGTTTGTTGCTGCTCTTTTCACAATAGCTAAGAGATGGAAGCAACCTAAGTGTCCTTCAATTGACGGGTGGAAAATGAAAATGTGGTTCATTTATACGAAGGAGTTTTAATTAGCAATAAAGAAAGATGAAATCATGAAATTTTCAGGTAAATGGATGAAAGTAGTAACTGTTATACTAAGTGAAGTAACACAGACTCAGAAAAAAAAATCTACATATGTTCTGCCTCATATGTGGATCCTAGAAACAAACCCTGATAAGTGAGGATGTATCCAGACATAACTTCAGGAACTGGGATAATAGAAAGGAAACAGGGAGGTAAAGGAAAAGAAAGAACCTGAAGGAGAAGAACAGTAAGAAACAGGCCTTAATACAGGAGATATGGATAAAAATTGGGTTAGTTTAAGGGAGGGGGAAGGAAGGGTATACAAGGAACCTGGGCATAAGGGGAAAGAAGGAGCTCAAGAGAGGTAGGACTGTAGAAGAAGGGTATTATTAAGGGAGAAAGGGGGTAACTAGGGGCACCTTAAGTGGGAAAACCATGATGGAGGGGTGAGACAATGGAGAAATTAAACAATGCCTATCTAGTTTTGAAAATCAGAGGGAACCATATTACTCCTACAACCTGCTGACAAATTATACATAGCAGATCAAGAAATATATGTCTAGGTAAGTTTTATCTGAGAACAACTGGTCTTTCCCCAAGATTTATCTACATGACACACAGTAATTAAAAGTACAAGACTGGTGGAACTAACCTTCTTGGATGTTTAAGAGACATATTTTGAGGTGTATACTAATTTGGCCAGAGGGACATAAAGGACACTTTTTGCTCCTTGCCCTCCTAGGTCGACTAGTTCCAGGGGACTATGAGCATCTCTCAAAATGTCCTCTAATTGTGGTGAGTCACCTGTCCTCTTGATCAAGGAGGCTGAGAAGACCCTGCCAGATGGGCTTGAACCTGTGTCTAGTCTAAAAATAGGAGGTTCAGCACAGAGGATTGATTTCCTCCATGCTTCCAAGTGAAATCCAAGCATGGTCATTCAGGATCTTTGACTTATCTTCACATAGGCAGAACTGGTAAAGAAAGGAGTCAGGGGCTCCTTTGAAGCCCTTGTGACCCCAGAGGAACAGATCCTCAAACGACCTTGAGAGTAAAAATAAATTGGTTTATCTGGGCCAACTGTATGGCCTTAAATATCCAAAAGGAAAGTATGACCAAAGATTACAGGGATCAATATAATTTCTTAAGAGTCCACACGCATAAGTAAAGGCTACATAACAAGTAACAATGCCAGACAGGCGATGCCTACTTTTGAGTTGTTGGCCAGGGTGCCCAAGGGACTCACAGATACTAACCCAGTATAGAACTGGGAAAATGAACAGCAGACCCCAATCTTTTCTAAAGGAGTATTGAAAAACTGATTGCTGCTAGAAGAGGAACAGCTGACCCTCCTAAAACAAAGACCTCTAGATAGACTGACTAGGTTCACCAGAAGGGCAAGTAGTGGGGAATGGCTGGGGGTGCCAACAACACAGCAGACAGTAACAGGGACATCAGAGTATAAGGGCTCTAGTGGGGCCAGGGAGGCTATGGAAGAGTGCCTTCTGTGTAGTGGGTGTATAGTCAAATAAGATGGGGTGTATAGTTGAATGAGATCGTTTGGGATGTTCTGTGTGATACACAAACACACACACAAAACACGAATTTTAAAAAATGTATTATATTTGAGGAGGAAGCATGGCAATTTACATCATGCTAGTTAGTAAAGGCGATAAACATTACCATTGAAATCTACCCGAAGACTTTATAGACATACACAGGCACCAAGGATCCAAGTGCAACCGATTATGACTAGAAATAATCAGATACAGATTAGAGATGCATGCACCAATATCCCAGTGTTAGTATGAAAAACAATGAGTCTTTCTGCAAGAAACAATATATTCTAAAATGAAATGGAGATCTTTCTCAAAGGTTAAAAAACTCATTCAATTTTATGTCTTACAGGGCTTATACTGAGTTCAATATTGTATAACTGTATTAATGCAACTGTGAACCTAGAAACACTGCACCCACTTGTGAAAGACATGTACTCTTGCTCTGGAGTGTTAAATTGAATATGTTAAATCTGTAGTGAAATGCTTTTTCTAATCATGTAGTTATTAAAAGTTAAAAAATAATGATTAGAAAATAATAATAATTAGTAGGCATG
>NW_008357493.1:4141519-4143137 GCF_000622305.1 Nannospalax galili | reverse complement strand
AATATTATTAATTCATGGTATACAATGCAAATATGCACCTTACCCATACTTTTATTTTTTGCTTATTTACAAATGTTATGGTATAAATATAGTTCTTTACTTTAAGATCTCTACATTTATAATTCATCCATAAGAAAATGATATTTCTTTTAAGAGAGTACTTTTCAGATTAATCGTTTATATGTGTATGAATGCTGTGTATGTAAGTGCACCCATGTTGTACAATGCCCACAGAGGTCAGAAGAGGGCATTGGATTCCCTGGAACTCAAATTAGAAATGGTTGTTAGCTACCATGTGGGTGCTGAAAACTGAACCCAGGTTCTCTGCAAGAATAATCATCACTCTTAAATGCCTCAGGTTTAATTTTCTTTTTAAAAATTTGTTTTGTTTGGGGGGAGGTGCAGAGAGATGGATCAGCAGTTAAGAATCCCGGATGTTTTGTAGAAGACCGGTTTTCAAATCCCAGCACCCACATGGCAGCTAACAACTGTCTGTAACTCCAGTCCCAGGAATCTGACAGCTTCTTCTGACCTCTGCAGGCATTGCATGACATGGGTGCACTTACCTACATGCAGGCAATACATGCATACACATAAAATAAAAATAAATAAATTTTTAAAAAATTTTGTTTTTTTTCCTATTTTTATTTTATGTGAGTTTGTTGCCTAGATGTATGTAAATGCACCCCCGTCATGATGTATTGCCTGCAAAGATCAGAAAAACTTATCATATCCCTTGGAACTGCGGTTATTGATGATTGTTAGCCCCAATGTGGGTGCTGGGAATAGAACCATGGTTCTCTGCAAGAGGAGTCACTGCTTGTAACTGCTGAACCATCCCTCCAGCCCCAGATTTAATTTTCTTTAATGAAGTCCATTTATCCTACATATAAGAAGTAAAAATTAAATTGGATGTATTATTATCAAATAATAAAAACAATGTATCAACATAATGACTATTTTAAATATATGCACACTGAAGAAAAATATGAAACTAATCATATATATAGATCAATGCATATATATATATGACTCAGTAAAATAAAAGGTTAACATCTTTTTCATACATTCAAACTCTAAAATGGCTTTTTCTCTGGTTACATGACAATTTTTCAGATAGTAAGTACAATTTTTATTGCCCTGGCAGTGAAAGGTGTATCTGTGAACTGTATACCTCCAGAAAATCCATTATTATTCTTATACTCTTACAAGAACGTAATAACGTATCTCCATTAAATGTCAAGTGCTTATCTCATAAGATTTAGAGTTCATGAAAATGAAGTATAAAACCAAGTCACAATAATTGATTTATAGTTTATAATATAAACCTGTTAAGTTTATATTTTAGAGAAAAATGAAAAATGTGATATTTAACATTTTAGCGTTTTGAAAAATACCTACATACTGAAGTTTTGTTGTCCACATGGAAAAACAAGTCAATGGATTTTGTATGCTATAGAAAACTATTTTGGTTGAATTTTTCTGCATGATTGGAATATTTAAATGCAATTGTTGTACAAAACTCTGAAGAAATACAGTGATCATACAATGTCAGTTATGATCTATGCCACATGCTTTAGGTCAACAGAACACTTGGTCCCAATAAACACATTTGTAT
>NW_008357493.1:4132514-4137020 GCF_000622305.1 Nannospalax galili | reverse complement strand
TTATATTATTATTATTAATGGTCTTTATGAGACAAGGTCTCCTTTTAGCCCCAGGTGGCGTTCATCTCACAGAGACCTGATTACCTACTCCTCCTGAGTGCTAAGCTTAAAGAAAGTTCAGTTACACCAAATTGGGGGTCATCTCTTATTTTGCTATTATATTATTATTATTATTATATTATTATTATTAATGGTCTTTTTGAGACAAGGTCTCCTTTTAGCCCCAGGTGGCGTTCATCTCACAGAGACCTGATTACCTACTCCTCCTGAGTGCTAAGCTTAAAGAAAGTTCGGTTACACCAAATTGGGGGTCATCTCTTATTTTGCTATTATGCCTATCATTGTACATGTAAATTGCAGTCCTCAGTAGTTCTATGAAATTCTGTGTTAACAAGCATCAGAAATGTTTTAAGTAACCTTTTGAAATAAAAAATGGACAAACCTATACTCAAATATGTTAGATACTGTGTTTCTTCACTTAAAGACAAATGAAATGTATTTTAATCCCTCCAAATTAATTCTGGTATTAATAAATGAAAATAAATTGCTAACTTGCAGAATTATTTCCACCCTATATTCATCATTCCAAAATGCCAATGTATGGAAACAATCTAAGAATCCTACAGTAGATTAATGGATAAAAATGTGGTAAACTACACAATGGAATTGTATTAAACCATTAAAAGGATGAAATCTCCTTATTTGTAACAACATAGTTATATCTGGAGGAATTATGATAAACAAAATAAAGCAGATGCAGAAGGACAAATACTGTTCAATCTCACTTATATGTGGAATCTAAATTTTCAGAAGACTGGAAGCAAAGAATGATTGCCAGGAGGTGGTAAGTGGAGACAGTGGGGGACAAAAACGCAAGTATCAATTAGGATGGATAAATGCTAGGTGGGTAAAGTTCATCTTTGTGGTGATAGAAGAAATAATCAAATTGGAAGTGATAATCATTACAGAAAGTATTATACTAATTAAATTATCACATAGTATGCATTTAATATACACAATCTTTATTTGACACTCTAATATTTTATTTTTCTTATCATTGTTTTTATTTAACTTTTGTGTATGTCATACAGAATATCTCAAACAATCTTAATCATCTCTTTTCCAGATCCCCACTGGGACCCTCACATATACCTCCCCCCACTGGAACCCATAAACTCTGTCATCTGTGTTTAAGGCCCACTGTGTCAAGTCAGTGTCCCAAGATGATCCCCAAGGCAAGTCCATTTGCTGAGGTCTAGTCAGCCTATCTAGAGTCCCTTGTTTTAGGAAGATCAGTTTTTCCTCACCTATTAGTAATCAGTTGCTGATATTTCTTCAGCTAAGATTGAGGTATGTTGTTCATTTCCCCAGTTCTATGCTGGCCTTTTGTCTGCCTGAGTTTGCATGGGGCTTGTGTATGCTGACACCATTGCCATAGAAACATAAGCAGGCTCTCAGGGGCTCGTAGGACTCTGTTTCAATATGGTCATATACCTCTTCTCTGGCTCTTACACTCTTTCCACCCCTCTTCTGCAATAGTCCCTGATCCCTGGATGGGTGAAGTTTAATAGAGGAGTCCTATTAAAGGACCAGCATTCTGAAGAATCTTAATCTCTATGTTTTGGCCATTTGTGACCTTTTGTGTTCCTGTCCCTCTGTTTCGTGAGGGAGCTTCATTAATGTCCTCTTTTTTACCCCTGATCTATGTTCCATGCACCCTAAGTGTAGATGATGCATTGTAGATGTATTGCTCAGGCCTGGACAGTTTATAGACCATGTCTTTGTGTGACCAGTTGTGGTACTTGGTAATAGTCTCTAACTGGTGTCCAATAAACTTCTTTAATGAGTGGCAACTGGGATATTTGCCTTTAAATATAAGGATGCATATTTTGCACAAAGCAAGAAATTACATTAGTCTAGGGATGTGACAGTCTTGGCATTTTCTCTAAGATCTATGACTTCTCCAGCTATGTGTATTTTATTATATTTACAGTACCACACTTTGAGTTTCCTCCCAGTGAGTGGGAAATTAGGTAGCTGTTGATTACTCCCAAGATAAAAGTGCCACTACTGCACCAGTGTTGTATGCCGTGCTGGCCATTGATGTGGTTGTTTGGTCTTGAAGCTGGTGTTGTGCTATTAATTGACATTTTCCAGTGGCACTTTCATAGTCTTCTAAAAAGCTATGAGAGCTAACCTTCAGGGAAAGTGGTTTCAGGTCAGTTCCAGCTCTATTACTCCATATCCTGCATCCAAAGTGTGTTCTGTCTTTAGCAGAAGGGTCTTACCTTCAAATTCTGGGAGGTCAAGTGCTGTGGCACTAGCCTATGCAGTTTTGGGAGTCTCTTGGACCACCCTGGCCAACAACTTATTGCAGGTTTCTCCTGTCTGGCACTGTTTCATGGTATGTAGCCTTTAGCTGTACTCATGGAGTCATGTAGAGCTACTATATGTGTAATTTGTCATTAGGTTGTTGGACTAATATGATTCCCTTTGTTTTTTTTTAAAAAAGAACTAGCTAGACATTATTTATCTCTCCTCTCTCTCTCTCTCTGTTTCACCCTTCCTTCATGTTTTCCCCATTTAAAGTGTCTGCATTTTCCCCATTTCTCCCTTGATAATACCAGACTCCTATGGTCCCATCTCTCTTGAGCGCCTTGTTTTCCTTTATTCCCAAGGTTCATGTATAATCCTCCCTCCCCCTCCCACTTAAATACCCATTTTTATCCATTTCTCCCTTAGTAACACTTGCCTCTTACTCTTCTTCTCTCTCATGTTCTTTCTTTCCCTTTACCTCCCTGGTTCCTTTACACTATCCTGGTTCCTATAGATATGTCTAGATACATACTCACATATAAGGATTTGGTGCTAGGATCTGCATATGAGGGAAAACATACATCGTTTGTTTTTGAGTCTGTGTTACTTAACTTAGTGTAACAGTTTCTAGTTGTATCCATTTATCTTCAGTTTTCATGATTTCATGATTTCCTCTTTCTTTACCACTGAGTAGAAGCCCATCATATAGATGTACCACATTTTCACTATCTACTTTTCAGTTGAAGGACATTTAGGTTGCTTCCATCTCTTAGTTACTGAACAGCAAGAAACATGGATACACAAGTGTCTCTGAAATACCATGAGTGTTTTGGCTATATACTATAGAGTAGTATAACTGGGTCAAATGGTAGGTTCATTTTTAGTTTTTATTGCTTTCCATAGGGGTAGCATGAGTTTGCAATCCCACCAACAGTGGATGACCATTGCCCTTTTCCCACATCCTCTATTTGGTCATTTGACTCCTGATTTTATCCAGTCTGACTGGGATAAGATGAAATCTTAAAATTGCTTTAATTTGCATTTTACTAATTACTAAGGATGTTGAACAGCTTTCAATTTAATATTTTAAAAGAAAAAAATAAACATTCACTGAGATTAGAACATAGGATGCTCAATGTGTACAAATTAAGTCATAGCAAATATCTGCTTCAACTTCAGAAGGGAAACGGAATGTCTCGGTTTCCTGCTGTTGCCTGAAGAACACAAGCACATAGAGGCCAAAGGAGGATGTCAGGTACCATTGTCTATCATCCTATACCTTGGTTTATTTTCTAAATATTTTAAAAATTATTTTGCTTTGTTGTTTGAGAACCTCATACATTAAATGAGTTTTGATCAAATCCACCCCAATTCCCCTCCCCGTCAATGCTCTTAATAGGGGAATTATATCACACCCTTTGTCCACAAATTTCAAGGATCATCACAGAAGAGGAAGTAGAAATACTATGAGTCAGAAGTAGTGGACATCTTCATGGAAACAGCATTTATATTACATGACAAGACTATTGCAGCATGAATATCCAGTAGCTATGACTGCTTGAGTAAGACCCAAACAACCACAAGCCAATCCAATTTAGAGTATGGATTGTGGAGGGGTTCATGAATTTCTGTGCCTTTCCAGGGAGCTATTGGTGATATATGGCTGCTGGAAGAAGCAGTTTTCCTCAGGGATGTGCCCCTGCAATGTTCCCCTTGACCCAGGAGAAGGTCCTCCACCTGTACACATACAGGCTGCACTAAGTGGGCACAGTGGATACTTTCAGTCCACCTTTGTTTTTAAGATAAAGTCTTTCCTGAACCAGTAGTTTGCCATTTAAGCTAGGCTGGCCAACCAGAAAAATCTTAGGATCCATCTGTCTTCACCTCCCAATGTTGGGGATACAGGCACATATAGTCCTGTCTAGCCTTTACATGTATGCCGAGCCCCTGTGTACTTTCTTTTAACTATTATTCCTCCTCTTGTCATCTCTATTTCAATTTCAATTTCAATGTTAGAATGCCACATACAGGAACCACGTAACAACAAATCTTCCGTTGAAAATTCCTACTCATCACCAGATCTGAACTCACTCCCAGAAATCTTTACCTCCTAAATGTCCTAACAAGTTCCAGTTTTTCCTTAACTTGAGATGAGCCATCTGAAATTTCATTAACAACACATTTTTTCCC
>NW_008357493.1:4131786-4131930 GCF_000622305.1 Nannospalax galili | reverse complement strand
TATCCATGCTCAGGTTCCATGATCTCAGAAAGTAGCTGACTGTGACTAGTAATAATCAGATATATAGAAATTAGAAATGCATGTGCAAACATCTTGATGTCAGTTGCATTAAAAATAATTTTTTCTGTATGAAATTCTGTATTG
>NW_008357493.1:4104007-4131618 GCF_000622305.1 Nannospalax galili | reverse complement strand
ATTTTATTTTAAAAATTGATATATGTACTTTCTTTAGGAGATAAATCCTGTTTGGTTTCCAATATTTATTGCATTGTGAAATATTGCTGGAAGGAATTTCTTCATGTCAGTGAAAGACAGGTATTAAATTTTGTCTAACCTTTCAGAAGTAAAGAAAATATTGTTCCTGTTCCTGTATTGGCTGAGTTCTCAAGCGACTTTCATCAGTAGCAAAACTGTGACAGAACGGGAATGGCCGTGATTCTAAATGTCTTTTGTCAATGTTTCTTTTCTTTATGATCAGTTTCATAGACCAACTGCAAAAGATATCAGTGTGTAGACAGTTCTGCATCTACTTTGGTCCTAATTCTGAAGTCTGTCTATTAAGAATTGTGAGACATATGATCTCATTTAAAGATTAAAAAGTCCTATCATATTTGTCCTAATTTATTGTGATTTAATGATAAAACTTATTGTTATGCTGTAGATGAGAATGTTTCAGCCAAAGAAGAGATTAAGCAGCATAGCAACTTCAACTCTCCCAAAGGAGACCCACCTTTTATGTGGTTTCAGGAAGTGTAGGTGTAGCACTCTGTCCTTGTCTCAATGGCCTTCACTAGCATTCGGGGATCCCAATACTTGAGAGGAACAAGCATTTGTTTTTTGTGCATGTTCTGACAACCAACCAAATCTTCGATGGTTTAATTTAAGCTCCTTACATTTCAGATTTGAGGACAGAAGTTAAAATGGGTAGATAGCTCTGTGGTCTATTCTACGGGATACTTTTTTCCTTGTCACTTTCAGCTTCCAAAGGCTTCTGTGTTCCTTTGCTGGTGGCCCCATCTCCCCTTCCTAAGCTTCTCTGGCAAATCTTGCTGGTTCTGCTGCTTCATGCTTCCTTGGTTTCTCTTACAGCGCCCTTTGTGATGCCACTAAGCTTATCTAGAGAATCCACAACAAGCTTCCCAACATAAAACCTTTTACAACCATATCTTCATAGGACTTAGGAACAAATAGTTAAAAATACTGAAGGAAGAGTGCATTAGTCTCCATACTGTAGCATGAAAATATAAGTCCATGATGTATAGCGTAGACATGTAAATTATTTAAATTGAATTGACTCAATTCAATATTGTATAATATAGATAAGTAAGTCTTTACAAAGAAAATGTAACATTAAATAATTTAAATAATATATTGTAGTTGTATTCAATTGAATCCTACCTTTCAAAAGAAAAAGAAAGGAAAAATCCACAAATATTTGTTGAGTGCCTGTCATGTGCACAAGACAACCTGAAACCCAAAGTTGAGTTAGAAAAGCACATTCTGTACAGTTTTACTCCACACTGGGGAGGTAGTTGTCCCAGGCGACAATGTCTCAGGAAGTACACTCCAAGTAAATACATGACTCACAAAGTTTTAAACAAATTATTCCAGAGGAGAGTAGCCTATTTAAGTCACATCAAGGAATAAGATAATGTAATTTTTCTGCTGAACTATATAATTAAACACATTTTATTTCTAAGAAGAAAAAAATAAACAAAAAAATAAGAATCCTTTTACTCCAATTAGAATTTTTTTTTCTAGCCCCAGGCCAAAGAAATTAACTGAAGGCATGCTATAGCTAAAACACAAGTTAACCTTGAATATTAAAAGCAGACCACTGAAGTTGAGAGACTTCAAAGAGAAGGTATGGAAATGCCAAGAACCCGTGTATTTTAATTATTTGAAAACAACATACAAAACCCACTGTTAGTTACACAGTTTTGTTGAGATTTAATCTGTTTCTTACGTTTCATCAATAATGCTAATTTCAATTACTGACTACTATATTGTCTTATGAAACAGCTTTTGTTACATTACTGTACCCTCATATAAGCAACATCTTTTACTGACATGTGTTTTGTTTATGGAAAATGTGGCAGACACTAATAATAGCCCATTCATTGCGACTGTTTTAGAAGAGGCTGCTTTTACCCACCCCTGATGAATGTGGGGATTATTTGTCCAAACTCCCCTTAATCTGTCCTGGTTTACACTTGAGTTGAAATGACAATGTACTGCATTATGCATTAAATAATATGATCACTGCTTGTACATCAATACCATCTCAGTCTACCAAGAGAGGCACATTTGTTCATGCAGTATACAGTCTCTCAAAGTTCATTTGTTTTCTGTTCTCATGAAACTCTAATCCAAGTCATGGAGCCATAATAATCTCTCTCAATAATGTCACTCACCTCTTCCCTCTGTCTTTGGTATCTTATTTCTACCCTGGTGCTATATTCAGATGATCATGGGTGAGTTCTCAATCTGAAGATCCCTTTTATGAATAAATATATACATATATAAGTGTATACATATATATATATATACACAAAGATTATAGATAGTAAATTGAAGGTAGTTTTGAATGGGTTTTTATTCAGCATATCGCAACGATACATGATCCTGAAGAAATAAAGACTACAGAAATTTCTGTGATAGAAAGAAGTGTCATTTGCACAGCACTCTTTTAGTTACTTGAAAGATATTTCCTTCTCTGTGGCTTCACCTGCATTTCTTAATGGTAGAGAAGGTAGTGAGTTAGAAAAGCCATACACATAGTGTGAGGGTTATTTTCTACATATGAAATTGTCAACAAATATAACCAAGAAGACAAAATTTTATGCAATTTGATGTATTTCTTATATGGAAACCACTAACTGCATGAAACAAAGCTGTAGGCTTGTGCACCCTCATGTGCTAGTTAGAACATACCCACTGATCACAATCTCTACACTCACAGTTGTAGTTGTGATTGTCCACCTGGCACACAGGCCCAGACTGTAACCACCCCATTATTCCAATAAAAAAAAATCAAAGTGGCATCCTGAAGCATGAATCAACATCTATTTATACTTGCTCAAAAATAAAACAAGCTGCAGTATCAACAGAAATGGAACCAAGCTTCTATGCTACAAAGTCAGACAAGAATTTTATATTACACACAAAACCATAAATGAATAAAAGAATATATATATACACACACACACCCAGAATATATATATACACACACCACAAATAATATGAAAAACCAAGATAACATGCTCCCACCAAATCCCACCAGTCCTAGAGAACTGTTCTACAATGAAAACTACCCAGAGGAACCCCAAGACTCAGAACCTTGAGGACAATCATAAGGATGATCACAGAATTCAAGAACTTTTGAAAAACACAAAAATGAATAATTCAAGGAACTCAAAATACATAGGGAAAAAAGACCTGACTGAGCCCAGTAAACACAAAAATTCTCCTGGATTAAATGAAAAAGACACACAGAAGGCCATTGGCCAAGTTTTAAAGAATAAGAGACTCCACAGTGTGGGATAAGGCTCCTATATGGAACCTCCTCCATCCGCGACTCAGGGACCATTGTGGAAGATGGGGTGGAAAGATTGTAAGAGCCCGGGCTGGTTCATGAACACAAGGAAGCAGAGGCTTTCAGCCCACTGGAACATTGCACATGTGAACTTGTAGCAATGGTAGCATTAAGCTCAGGACCCATGCCAACTCAGTTTACAAGGGTCCACAGGGGAGGAGAGAAATAGGTGGTGGGCCAGCCCTAGACAGAGAACTTTGGAGACTGATTGCTGCTGGGTAACTGAGAGTACATACAATCTCCAGATGGACTGACTAGACTCCAGTGGACAAATTTACACTGAAGGATATTTGGGTACAAATTCCTGAATGTATAGGACTTAACGTATGCCAGAACACATGAGATCCGATAAGGGGAATGGGTGAGGCATGGATGCAGGAGGGGATCTAAATTTGATTAAGAATTGTTATATGAAATTACAAAAGCTCAGTAAAATCATTTTAATAAAAGAAAATTCAAGATTTGAAAAATGAATTGCAAAAAGATATATAAATATTAAAGTAAACTCAAGCTGAGATGAAAATGGAGTTGAAAAACTCGGTAAATCAATTTGAAAATACAGGAGAAAATCTGATTAAGACTTTTTGATAAAGTTGAAGAACTGGGCTCCTCAAACAAAAAATATGAAAAAATTTAAAGGAAGCACGGGAACGGAATATGCAGGAGCTATGGGACACCATAAAAAGATCAAACTATGAATCATAGGCATAGAAGAAGGAGAAGACTCTCAGGTCATTGCGACTGGTCAGTTCTTCAAAAGGACTGCAGAAGAAAACTTCCCTAAATTATTAAAATACATACTCACAAAGATGCAAGAGGCAATTTGTTGTTGTCTACCAGAATCTCATCTTACCATCAAGGACAGGAACCACCTTAGACTGAAAGGTTGGAAAAAAATATTGCAAGCAAACGGCATGAAGAAACAAGTACCATTACTATTCTAATAACTGACAGACTGGAAACTAAAAGTAATCAGAAGAGATAAACAAGGTCACTTCATTTTGATCAAGGGAATAATTGACCATGAAGACATTAAAACCATGAGCATGAATGCACAAAACTCTGGTGTACCCAATTTAATAAAAGGAGTACTACTAGACTGCAAAACAAAAATTAGCCCTACCTCAATAACAGTAGGTGACTTTAGTAGCCCACTTTCTCCAATAGCCACATCATCTCTAAAAAATAAGCATAAAATCATCAAAATTAAATGATATCTTACATCAAGTAGACATAGTAGACATCTACAGAATGAGCAACATAGAATGCACATTCTGCTCAGCAGTGCATGGCAGTTACTCTAAAATAGACCACACACTGAGGCAACAACAAAAAAAAACCCTTAACAAGTAAAAAAAACTATTGAAATAATTCCATATAGTCTATCAGATCACAATACAATAAAACTGAAAGTCAACAGCAAAAGAAACTCTAGTAAGTACATAAACTTAGGAAGATTAAACAACACACTACTGAATGATGAATGGCTCAAAGGAGAAACCAAGAGATAAATAATTGTATCCCTTGAGCTAAGTGAAAATGAAAGCACAGCACAATAAAATGTCTGGGGTACATTAAAGCAGTCCTAAGAGAGAGCTTTATAGATCTAAGCACCTACATTAAAAATCAGAAAGACCACAAATAAATTACTTAATGATCAAACTCAAGAGCCTGTTAAAACAAACCAAAACTCATGAGATGAGAAGAAATACTAAAAATCAGAAACAAAAAATTACAAAGAATTACTAAGAGCTGTTTTTTGAAAATAGAAGAAATAAAAAAACAGACTTAGGTCAGCTAATCAAAAATTAATTAATTAATTAATTAATTAATTAAAATGAAAGAGCAAAACCAAATTAACAAAAGAAGAAATGAAGAAAAGGGAAATATTACAATGAACATCAAAGTAATTCATTATTTTGGTGGAAAAGCTACTGGCAAATATCCTTAATGAACATAGGTGTAAAAATTCTAAATGAAGTACTTGGAAAGTACATACAGACAGATATCAAAATAATCATCCACCATGATCAAGTTGGTTTTAATCCTGAGATACAGGCATGCTTCAATATACTTAAGTCAATAAATGTAATAAATTGTATAAAAGAACTTAAAGAAAAAAATCACATGATAATCTCAATAAATGCAGAAAAGAAAATTCCTTAGAGAAAATCCAATATACCTCATGATAAAAATTCTACAAAGAGTTGTACTGGAGAGAGCATACCCCAATATATATATATTGAGGTATGTTACATATATATGTATATGTAACATATATATATGTGTGTGTGTATTTAATAAATATACAGCGAACATCATTCTAAATGGAGAAAAACTTCAAGCACTCCAATTAAAATCAGGAACGAGACAAGGCTGTGTAATAGCCCCATGCCTTTTCAATATAGTGCTTGAAACTAGCCAGAGCAATAAGACAAGAGAAGGAAATTAAAAGGGTACTAATTACAAAGGGAGTCAAATTATCCCTATTTGCATATGATGTATGATATTGGCACAAAAAGACATGTGAATCAATGGAGAGAAATAAAGGACCCAAATATCAGTGTACACAAGTACAGCTACCTGATATTCAACAAAGATGTCAAGAATACATACCAGAGGAAAAACAGTACCCTTAATAAATGATGCTGGGAAAGCAAACTATCCATATGTAGTGAAATGAAAGTAGACTCATATCTATCACAACTATAAAAATTAACTCTTAATGGATTAAAGACTTCAGTTTGAAACCTGAAATGCAGAAACTGTTGGGAGATTATAGGCAGTGCCCTACAAATTATTGGTATATGAAAGGGTTTTCTAAATTGGACTTCATGTCAATCAGGAATTAATGTCAATGATTAACTATTGGAGCCTCATTAAATAAAAAAGTTTCCTCTATAATAAGGCCAACAATCAATCTAGTGAAGAGGAAGTCCACAGAATGGGAAATAATCTTTGCCGGTTATACATTTGATCGAAGTATGACTTCAAGAATATATTTAGAACTCAAAAGCCAAGAATAAAAAAAAAATATGAGCTAATTAAACATGGGCTACAGATCTGAAAGGAGAGTTAGTAAAAGAAAAAAAAATGACTAAGAATTAACTTAAAAAGTGTTTGACATCCAGAAGAGGAAGTCCAAAGAAGGGAAAATAATCTTTGCCGGTTATACATTTGATCGAAGTATGACTTCAAGAATATATTTAGAACTCAAAAGCCAAGAATAAAAAAAAATATGAGCTAATTAAACATGGGCTACAGATCTGAAAGGAGAGTTAGTAAAAGAAAAAAAAATGACTAAGAATTAACTTAAAAAGTGTTTGACATCCTTAGAACTTAGGGAAGTGCAAATTAAAACTACTTTAAGGTTTCACCTTACCTTCAGAATGGTTAGGATCAAGCGGAAAAAAAAAAAGATACCGTACACTGGCAAGGATTTGGGAAAAGGGAACTCTCATCCACTGCTGGTGGAATTGCAAACTGACACAATCACTGTGGAAATCAGTGTGAAGAACCCTTAAAAACTAAAAGTAGATATACCATATGATCCACCTGTATTACTCCCGGGCATATACCCAAAGGTATCAATAACCTACTACAGAGATTCTTGCTCAGTTATGTTTCTCGCTGCTTTTTTCACAATAGCCTGGAAATGGAAACCACATAAATGTCACTCAAAAGATAAAGGGATAATTAAAATGTGATACATTTACACTGTGGTGTTCTCTTCAGAGGTAAAGAAAAAAGGAAATCATAAATAAATGGATGGAACAGAAGATAATATATTAAATGGAGTAACCTAAACTCAGAAAAACAAGTGACACATGTTCACTCTAATTTGTTGATATTACCTCCAAATCCCTATATTTGAGTGTATATTTTTATGTATCCCCAGTAACTAAGAAAAGGTAAAGTAACTAACAGATGAAAGGGGAAGAAGGAGCTTGAGAGAGGGGGATAGGAGATAGGAGTAATCAAGGGGGAATGAGGAAGATGGGGAATACTTTAACTGGGGAGGAAGGAGGGAAAACTATTTAGAGGCAGAGAGTAGAAAGAAAGATAATATTCAAGTGGTATGTAAAACCAAAGGAAAATTTGGTATTAAATAAGCCTATTGAAAAATACACGTATAAGTGTGAGTTCATTTGTTAACTGATGGCTATATAACAAAAATCACAATGTCATGTCAGGTAAATTCAAATGATTGAAAAAATAATACAGGCTATTGCCACAGCCCTTGATTGCCTTCCAGAACTCAAGGGTAAGAGGCCCTATTGCTGGAGACAGAATAGACTTTGGACACAGGACTTGGAGCAATCCAGCTCAAACTGACCTGGAAGCCTCCTCCCCAAGGGTGAACTCTCATAGCATCAGAAAACACTGTGCAAGCTATCAGGGGGGCAAAAATATCAATAATCCTACTAGACTTCAATGTCATCAAATCACTGCAATTACCAACCCAGAAAATTATCTCTATTGGCTCAGTGTGGCACTTTTATCTTGGAGGTAACCAACAGCTGTTTGATTGGATTTAAGGCCTGTTCAATGGCAGAGGAATCCTTAATGGTACAGCACACATAGCCAAAAACACATGGCTGGAGTGATCCCAGCTCCTAGAGAAAAACCTACTTCTTTCACTTCCCTAGACAAATTTACTTTCTTCCTGTATTCTAAATACATATCCTAATTTTACAGACAGCTCTACTTCTCACCACTCAACAAAGAAGCTTCTTTCTGTAACAGATCCAGACCATAACAAAGTTCCAGAATTTGTCAAATTCAGAGAGCAATTGACTTTAAGTGATGCCCAACCCTACATTACACATCTACAATGCAACCTCTACACCTAAGGCTCAGGGAACATCTCAGAAGAGGGGATGGAAAGAAAGAAAGATTCAGAGGGACAAGATACCTGTTATAAGTTAATGCATTCTAGACATGATAGGAAAGATGTACCAAAGAAATCTCCCCAGTATGCTAGTCTAAGAAAGATCTGCCTATTAACAAAACACTTCACAAGCCAAGGTGGACTGGGGGGAGGGTGTTACACATTCCCACCTCAGGATGAGGAATGACAGGCAATTAGTAGATGCTAAGGAAGGGAGAATAAGTTTTTTCCAAGGACTAGTTCCATGTTAGGTTATCTAATCCCAAATGGGCACCTATAAATACAGGTACAAATGAGGACCACTAAATGGAATCTTCTGGAGTGGGCAGCAAGGGCTCTGCACTCATTCGGGTCTGTTTGCCTTCCTAAGGTCTGATTTTGTGTTTGTTACACCAGCTAGGATTAGGTGTGACTGGTAAAACAGAAAATAAATTAGATGGTTTCAGACAGACACAGGGCTTATCTTTCACAGAAGAAAAGTTTGGAGATGAGTGAACAAAGGCCCAGGTTTGCTCTTTGTGTGTGTGTGTGTGTGTGTGTGTGTGTGTGTGTGTGTGTGTGTTCCCCAGGGGTTCTGGTTCCTCTAAGGGGCAGGGCCTACCATGGACAATGGACTGGGGAGGTGCAGCTGGGAGCCATAATGAGACAGAAGCCACAAGCTGCCAGGAACGTGCATGGCAGTGGAGGGGTGAGGGGGTGGAGAATGCACAGCAGCCAGGCATACTCAAGGACAGAATGGCCTGGCACTTCTGGACCTGGGGCCACACTGCTGGCACCTGAGGAGTGGGGGAAAAAGAGCTGCATGGTGCGGAGCTGAGCAGCATGGAGCTAGGCACTGGGTACTCATTGCTTTGTAAGTCACTCACCTCCCCCCCATTAATAATAAATACACATAACGATATGGTATATGGTTTGCTTGATAGCACAAGAGAATCAGAGAGAACTCTGGTGACATTTTATATATATATATATATATATATATACATATATATATATATATAGTGTGTGAAGGGTACAAGAAATTGAGAGGGAGGCAGGGGACATATGAGGAGTTGGTGGGGGACTGGAGTGGATGGACATAATGGAGAGAAAATACTCGTGTGAAATTATCAAACATAAAAATATGAAAAAAATTATAACACACTAAAAAGCTTTTGCATAAACAAGGAAAAGGAAACAATAAATGAATGAAAGAACCACCTGTGCAATTGGAGAAATATCTACAGACTTTACAACATATCTATATTCAGAATGCAAAGGCATAGCAAAAATGACACAATTAAAAGAACAGACATGAGCCTAAATAGACCATCTGAGAAGATACGCAAATGGCCAAAGTTCACTGAAAAGTTTCCCACAAAACCAATCTTTAAAAATTAATATACTCGTATATTTGCATATGTAATATATGATATGTTTATATTTGTATGCATATGCATATATATACATATATTTTACCTCACATCTATGAGACGAGCTATCATCAAGAGAGAAAATCTAACCAGTGCTGCTGAGGATATGGAGAAAATGGAATACTTTTACAATCCTTTGAACATTAGTAGAGCCAGTAGGAATAATGGTCTTTAAAAATAATATGAGGTGGGGCTGGAGACATGGCTCAGTGGTTAAGAGCACTGTCTGTTCTCACAGAGGACCTGAGTTCAATTTCCAGATTCCCCGAACCCACACAGTGAATGAAGCCCATCCTTAGCTCCAGTCCTAGGGGATTCTAAGCTTTATTTTGACCTCCACGGGCATTGTACAACACAGGTGCATTTACATATGTATAGGCAATACACTCATACACATATAAATAATAAATAAAATATTAAAAACTAATAATAGATAAACCTACTGGTGTAACTTCAAATGTTCATTTCTGATTGCCTACTTGAAAACAATTTTCAGGTTTTTTTCATGGATTCTTTCCAGAAAAAAATCATTAAGAAAATAAACATTTTTTT
Source organism: Nannospalax galili (assembly GCF_000622305.1). Taxonomy (NCBI): domain Eukaryota; kingdom Metazoa; phylum Chordata; class Mammalia; order Rodentia; family Spalacidae; genus Nannospalax; species Nannospalax galili. The sequence continues at coordinate 4,121,363 of NW_008357493.1, read as the reverse complement.
TTTTTAGAAAATTTGCACGGTGGTGCATGCCTTTAATCCCAGCACTTGGGAGGCAGAGCCAGGTGGATCTCTGTGAGTTCAAGTCCAGACTGGTGTACATAGTGAGTTTAAGACAGCTGGGGCTACAGGGAGACCCTGTCTCAAAAAGACCAAAAAAAGTGAAAAGTATAAATCCCATTTGATACAATAACCCCATTGCAATGTATAAACCTCAATAGAATAAAATCAGTATGTGAAGAAAGTTAGCTGCACTTCAATATGAATTTCAACATTACACAACACAGGGAATTAGCCCCAATGTTCATTAGTGGATGAATGGTAGAGAAAGTGAGGAATATTCACATGATCAAATACTATTTAGGCTTAAAGTGGTAACAGAAATTCCTGTTATTTATGACAAATTAAAGGAACCTGGGGGGACATAATTTTCAGTGATATAAACCAGGCCCAGAATGGCAAATATCTCATGATCTCACTTATATGTAGAATCTAAACACATTCTGACACACAGCATAGACTAGTGCCAGTGACTGGGGAGGGAAGGTTAGGGATATGTTATTCAAAGTTTTACCGTAAATTTTGGTGACTATTGTTTAAAAATATTTTGTATTCTCCCAAAGTACTAACAGAGAAGATATCAAGTATTCTTATCATAAAAGGATGAAAAAGATATAGGATAATATTGTTTGTTTCACTATTCTACAATGTTTTGTCATTAAAAACATCACATTTTACATGATAAACATGCTCAATTTTTGTTTAGAAAACAGTGCAAAATAGAAGAAAAAACAGGTAAATTAAAATATATAGTTATGTATGTAAAATTAGAAATATTGAAATGGCTCTAGATTGAAGAAGAAAATCTAATGAAAGAGCCTCACACTCTGAAAGATTGATGAGAAAAGTAGGTCTTGAATTAACTGATGGTCTCACCGTTCATCTTCTGAAGGCACATTTTGGATCCAGATCTGACACGTATGTAGAATACAAGTGGCGTGTTAGAGTTATAATAGCAAGTGTTTTTATTGTTCCGTTTGAAGTTCAGCTGCTGTCCCCCTTCCCTTGTGTAATACGCATTCTGCATGCTCACTGAGCATCTGCCATTGAAGATCACCAAAGCGAAGCAGAAGAGCACAGAGGTCGGTAAAAGGGACCTGCCCAGTGTACTCCACCCACTCTGTGTCTCCAGTTAGATTTTCTATCTCCTGGCTTATCGCTCTCCATTTTGCATATACTCCTCATTCCAGTTTTGTACTCAGTCAGAAGGACCTGGCTCCTGGGTGTCTGTACCAGCCATTCTTCCTGCTGTCTTAAGGGGCAGAATCAATTCTATCTGTTACTACAAATCATTATATGAGTCTACCAATCACAGTTGACTTTCTCAATTACCTTTTTTCTTGTGTTACAAATCACCTGTATTAAGTTCCTTCTGTGTGCTCGGCCTACAGGGGATTGTACTTTCCTTATAGAACTGAACCTAATATCAGAGTGCTTTGCCAGTAGTTCTGTAGATCTGGCCAGTTCTTCAATCAACGACACAGAATGGCCTTAGGAAGAATCCTGTTCCTTATGTGTTGAGTGTTGATGGCTTGTTTTCTTTGGGGCCATTGGAAAGACACATCCCATAGTTCCTTACTATGTACTTCTCTCCTCAGGGAGGCTCACAAAATAGTAGCTGGCTTCCACTGTAATGATGATGTAAGACAGCAAGAAAGAACATCCCATCTTCAGAAGACAGATTTTTAGTCAGTGAAAAAGCAATGCCCCAGCACGTATCATACATTCTGCTCCTTAAAGTGGTTGGCTACTCCAGTGCATGTTACACTGAGACTGCCCAGTGATGTGAACCCTGGGCAATAGAGGTCTTTGGGAACATATTCAGGGTAGTGTGTGGGCAAAGTGTCATTTATCCTACAATGAAAATGAAACTCTTATGGCCAATTAACACTATGTTGTCCCTATCTATTATCGTTTTCTTGCCTTAATATAAGTGGTTTCATTTCTGTCTTATGTTTTAAAATCCACAGTTATACTTAAAAGCATGAAAGCAAGCAAAATCAAATAACAAATTAAAGTGAAGACAAATAAGACAGTATCATGCTTCCCTGATATAGTGAAAAGCCACAAGCAGTGGGAAACTCTTGTATAACATACATAATTAAACTGGAGTGACATTCACAAGGTGTTTTGCACATCAAATGCTGACAAATATAATCAAAATATTAATATCACTTCCTAGGAGATGCTGAAGAAGGGATTTGGTACAAAAATTTATGCTTATACCTATGGAATTTTTTGCTATGCAGAATGTGGTAAATAAAACATGAAATTTAAGTATATGACATGAGACTATGTATTTCTATATCCATAATATCAGGCCATAAATTTACAATTTAGTTTACTTACTATGTGCATGATTTATTCAGTCACATCTTTAGACTGTCAATTTTTAGTCAATTGACAGAAAAAGAAATGAAGTAAAACAATCAATGGGGTCAAATTGGTCAGGAAGCCAATTCTGTGAAGAAATTGCTCTGACTGAACTGGCTTGTTGTTTAATGAAGTTGATTTTTCAATTTGTTCCATGCTTTTAAGGTCATTTTGTGTGTGTCCTAGGAGCCACAGTCAGCTGAGAGCTTCCATTTCATTTCTAAAGTGGTTATGTCTAATGGAACTTGTTTTCGTAGCAATGTTGTGTAGTCAGAAAGTCAGTGGTTATTCAAATAAGAAATAGTAAGCAGAGCAACATGTTTTTTAAAAAAGGATAATAATAATTTAGGATCCTAAAAGCCCAGGTACAAATAATCAAGCCTAAAATTAGTTTATTATAACTCAGGGATAAGTGGAAAGTATCCATTTGTAGCCGGAACCGCTCAATTGCCTATACAATTACCCAATTGCAATCACAATTATTGATTGCTATAATTTTTCCTGGTAAAATATATTTAATATCCACGTGCTTATTTTAAATATCAAGAATGCACCATTACATTTTAATATTTAATGGAGAGCATTCTTGTTTTCTGTGTTGAAGATATTTTAAATAATATTTCTGAGCACTGTGTAAAATTGAGTTGAATACAAAATTTACATCTAGTGGACTTTATATTTATCAATAGAATTAGTTCTCTTTATGTAAATATTAGAAGCTGAGGAATTTTGCATATTAATTTTAGGTAAAAATTAGGATGCAGTGCACTCATTTGCAGTCCAGTTAGATGAAATTACACAGGTGGAGGATAAGGTTAGAAAATTTTAAATTGACCCAGTAGCAGGAATCACAGGTGGAAAAAAATTAAGTTTGTTTTATGAATATTTTTTTCATATAGTAATATGTACAGGATAGGTGCTGCATGTAATGGACTCAGAATAATTCTAAAGATAGATCATTTAGATTTAGTTCTCTACACATCAGCTCAGGATTACATTTCAACTAGAAATCACTTTTACACTTTAACTTTTCATTACATCTCTACTATTTTTTTCTTTTTATTTTTTTTAATCTAAGCATGTTAGAAGACAAAATAGAGTAAAAGAAAATTGAAGAAAGATTAGGATTAAATGAAATTTGTGGGGCTGGATGTGGTGACATGTGCTCTAATCCAAGCACTCAAGGAGGCAGAGGCAAGCGATCTGTGTGAGTTTGAGGCTAGCCTGGTCTATGTACTGAGTTCCAAGCCAGCCAGAGTTACATAGTATGACCCTGTCTCAGAAAAACAAAACAATAAAACTAAGCAAAGTGAAAGAAGAGATCTGTTGGAGTTGTCTGTCAAAATAAGAGGAAAAAGATGGAGGGTGAGAAAGATGGAAGGAGGGGAGGCCATTTCCCTAAAGTACAGGAAAGGGCTCATTTGAGGTGAGCATCATAAATTTAGGCCACATTTTCAATAGTAATTAATAATCTATCTCAGGAAAAGGCTGAACAAATAACTTAATATTGCATATGTGCTTTTACTTGCAAACAGTGATTAAACAAATTTCAGCTTTATTTAATCATTAGTCTGAAATCTGCATTTTTGTTAAGATTCAAGAGATAGCTATGCCAATTTTTATTTGGGTAGGTCATTCGCTTCACTGAAAGAGTAGGTATAAAGGGTTTTTATTTAATTTTTAAATTTCTTATTGAGTTTTATACATTTCATATAACAGTTCTTAATCAAATTTAGATACCCACCCTTATCCATGCCCCCCACTCCCTCACAGGACAGTATGTATTCTGCCATATATGTTAAGTCCTATCCACTCAAGCATTTGTACCCAAATATCCTTCAGTGCAAATTCATATACTGGAGTCTAGTCAGCCTACCTAGAGATTGTTGGTAAGACCTACACCCAGTAGTGATCAGTCTCCAATATTTCCTGGACCAAGTCTAAACACCCACCTAGTTTCCTTCCTTTAATCTGGGCCCCTATCTGACTGAGTTGGCATGTACCTGTGCTCAGTGCCACCACTGCCACAAACTCACATGTGCAAGCTTCCAGTGAACTGAAAGTCTCTATTTCCCTATGTTCATGAACCAACCCTAATTCTTTCCACCTCCTCTTCTGCCATGGACCCTGAGCCATGGATGGGAGAGATTTGATATAGTAGTCTTATTCAGAGACACACACTCTGCAGTCTCTCATTCTTTAAAAAGTTGGCCAGTTGTGGCCTTTTTCGTGTGTGTACTGCACTCTGTTGTATAAGAAAGCTTCACTGGTGAGAGATCAGGGTTGCACTAGTTTTCTCTGGAACCTGGTTCTGTTACATTCCATGAGTCTTAGTTTTGATGGATCTCTAGTTGCCCTCTTCTTCTTGATACTTATCATCTAGGTCTGGGCTTCTCTAAAACATATATTCTTTGTGTCTGACCAGTTATGGAATTCTGAAGAAGCCTCCATTATTGCAAAAATAAGCTTCTTTGATGAGTGATGGACAGTATGCTTGTCTGTAAATATAATGCTCAATATTAAGCATATAAAGGAAATTTCATTTGTCTAGAGATAAGACACAGAGGGAGTTTCTATGATCTTCTCCAGCCATGTGCATTTGTTTGTGTGTACAGTGCCATCCATGAGTTCATTCCCATTGAGAGGGCATAAGATCAATTACTTAGCTATTGATTACTTCCAGATATCAGTGCCACTATTGCACTAATAGAGGTGGTTTGCCATGCTGGTCATTATGGTTATTAGGTTTTAGGGTAGGGTTGGACCATTGATTGATTTTCTCCCTTAGCACCTGGCATAGTTTCCTCCAGAACTATGAGAGCTAAACTTCAGGTAGAAGGTTTCCAGGTCATTTCCTACTCCATTTCTCCAAGTCCTATGCCCAAAGTATGTCCTGTATTCAGCAGTAGGATCTTATCTTCCAGTTCTGGGAGATAACCAAGAGTCCTGGGAATAGCTTGTATTATTTTCAAGTTTCTTGGTCTACTCTGACCAACCACTCCAAGTGAGTTCTTTCCTGCCTGGCACTGTGTTCCTTGCCACAGAGCCCCAAGGTATACATATGCACTAATATTTAGACCTCATATGTGCATTTATCAAGGTTTGGAGGCAACACATTTCCCTCTGGCTTCTCTAATCCCCCAAGGTCTATTCATGTCTAATCTCTCTCCCCCATCCTACCTCCCTCCCCAGTCCAAGGGCACCCATTATCCCCTCCCCCTCAGTAATACCTGCCATATGCCTCTCCTGAGTTCCCTCCTCCCCCATCATGGGCCCCTTCACCCCTCCTAGCTGTACACTCTCACTCAACCCCCCAGTAACATCTGTTCCCTACTATCTTCCTCTTTTGGGTTCTTCCTTTTCCTTTACCTCAGTGTTTCTTTTCCGTTTTCCTGGCTTCTGGTGTTACATCAGGATTTATACTCACATATAGGAGATTGGTGCTACAATCCACAAATGAGGGAGAACATACGTTACTTGCTTTTCTGAGTTTGTGTTACTTCACTTATTATAACACTCTCCAGCTCCATCCATTTAAGTGCAAATTTCATAATTTCATCTTTTCTTACTGCTGAGTAGAACTCCATTGTATAAATGCACCACATTTTCATTATCCATTCATCAGTTGAGGAACATTTAGTTTGTTTCCATTTCTTCATTGTTGTGAAGAGAGCAGCAACAAACATGGATGGTGTACAGGTGTCTCTATAGTAGGATGAGTCCTTTGGGTGTATGCCAAGGAGTGGTATAATTGTATCATATGGAAGACTCATTTTCAGATTTTGAGTGTTCTCCACACTATGGAGTGGTTGTACAAGGTTGTACTCCCACCAGCAGTGAATGAGCCTTTCTCCACTCCTTGCCAGCATTCGGCAATTTCTGTTCTCTTGATCATAGCCAGTTTGACTGGGGTAAGATGGAATCTTAAAGTGGTTTTTAATTTGTATTTCTCTAACTACTAAGAATGTTGAGTACTTTTAAAGTATTTCTTAGCTATTTTTTCTTTGTTTGAGAACATTCTGTTCAAATCTCTATTTCATATTTTTATTGTGTCATGTATTTTCTTGTTTCTTTGTCCGCTGTTAGTCTTGGACCCAGGCCCACTCCAATTCCTCTGCATCTCATCCACAAATTATCTTCCTAGCCCAACTAGCTAAACCTCCTAGTATAGCTTGCTAAGTCACTCCTCAGGTCTTCCCCATACCCATCTTATGCTGGTTTCTGAACTGCCTGACAAACGGGTCCACTTAGGACTCTGGTAAGTCAGATCCAGTCAGCCAGGTCTCTAATTCAATTCCTCTGCAGCCTCAGTATTTCCAACCTACTCCACCCTTACCCTGTCCCCTCCTAACCTTGGGCCCAGACTCACTCCAATTTCTCTACCTCAAAACCCTGTGCTAGTTTCCTAACCCAAGTTAGCTAAACTCTCTAGCATAGATTCCACTGGCTCCTCATCTGTCTGACACACCCCAGGCCTCCTACTACCCTGACCAGCCTACCTCCTACCCTGTCCTACCAACTACCGAGAACAGTCTAGTACCCTGCAAGAACCTGAAATACAAACCAATTTATTTTTCATACCTGAGCAAAAAGCACAAAGCTATGTAAACAATATAAACAGAACCAAAATTCAATTAGACAGAGGCAGATTAGAAATTCCCATGACACACACAACCAACAGAGTCCATCCATATTCCCAAAGGCAGTACAAAACCACAAATAATCTAAACAATCAAGAGACTGTGCCCCAAACAAATCCCACTACTACAGAAATACAGTCCAATGAGAACCACCCCAAGGAACACCAGAATGCAGAGTTCAAAAGAACAATCTAACACATGATCAAAGAGACTTGAAGAAAACACAGGCTAACAAATAAAAGAATTTAAAGAGAATAGGGATAAACGTGGTGGAAACCCAAGAAGAATATACAAATATGCAGCTTAATGAAATAAAAACAATTCAGGACTTGAAAACCTAATTCACAAAAGAGATAGAAATATTGAAGAAAAAACAAACTAAAATGGACATGGAATTGAAAACCTCCAAAAGCCAATTGGGAGCAACAGGAGAAAGCCTCACAACCAGAATGAATGAAATGGAAAATGGAATCTCAGGACTGGATGACAATGTTGCGATGCAGACTTCTTAAGACTATGTAAAAACAAAAACAAAAGCAAACAAAACATGAGTGTAATACACAAGAAATGTGAAACAACATGAAAAGAAGGTCCTATCCTAAGCGCCTGTGCTTTTGCAATCTGTCTAGAATGAATGACTTCCTTCTTCTAATCTTGGCACCTAAATCCATGTATTAAAAAAATTGATCCTTCTGTGGGTCAAAATATGTACTTCACAAATTTAAATACTTATATATTAACCCCTACTTTCTTTATATGCGACTTTATTTGGGAACTAGGTCTTCAAAGTGTAATTAATGTTAGGTCACATGAGAATGGAGTAGGCATACTAATCCAATGAGAGGTTCATCTTTATTTAAGATTAAGCATGTAAATTATGTCTCTCTGCAATTAATCAAAGTACCAAGAAATAACACATTGGACACATACATGTACACAAAGAGGACACTGTTGGAAATACTGTGAGAAGAGACAATGAGTTACAGGAGCCAAGATTTCCCTGGGATTGCCAGCAAACCCCCCAAATCTAACTGAGGCTTGAGGAAGAGGCCCCAGCATAATTCTCAAAAGAGCTACCTTCCCCTCTTACAACTAAGGTCTTTAAAGCTGTCAGTTAAGTGTGTTTCTGTACATTAAGCTGTGGGAGACAGGCTTGAGCCTAAGGGGAAAGTCTTAATGACAGCCATACAGCAGGCCCCAGGCAGAGCTGGAGCCACAAGGAACACCTTGTGACATTTGCTCCCATTGGCAGATCATGAGACTGATTCCTAGAGCTTGCCACTCCCTAGTCAACACCATTGACTTTCTAAATTGCAATATTTAGATATTGCAACAGCCTGAGTCACGTGGTTCCCAGGAATCCAGACCCCATAGAAGAAACAAGAACCTAAGTAACCTGAAACCTATCATGCTAATAAGGTGTCTGACTCCCCATGTTATGATAGGACACAGCCGTACCAAAGATCTGAGTTGTAAGTTCTTGATTGGACCCCCACCCCTATATAAGCTTGTACCCTTCTACAATAAACTAGATCTGCCTCACTGAACCTGGTCTCCTGTGTCTGAATGTGGCTCCACTGACACAGTCTCCTCACCAGCCCTGGGGTCCGGGACCCACAGAAGCAGTGATGATGGGGAGACAGTGCCAGTGCCCAGCGAGCAGAAGAGCAGCCACAGCTTGCAGCCTCAGTGAGGAGCAAAGGGTGTCACGGGCTACCGGATGCAGGGCCCAGGAAGCGGTGTCGAGCAATGTGAGGCACTGCCCACGAGGCCGCGACTGAGCGGTCGGAGTCAGCACTGGGCAAATGGAGATCAGCCACAGGCAGCGCAGGTGCTACCAGAGGAGCGGTGCCTGGAGACAGCACCGGGGAAGCAGAAGAGTGGCCGCAGGGGGCCCCCAGGGTGAATGGAGAGTGGCCACATTAAGCCACCCTGCTTATAGAAATTTGTTATGGCTATAGCTTTTGAGAGCTCATAGAGATCTTTTTGTCTATAGTATGCCATTCCAAGTGTTTGAGTGCTGCTGCCTCCCCAAGTGCAGACACAAGTGGATTCAATTCGGTCTGCAGAAAAGCCATATAAAATGTTTGGGGTCTTGTTTTTTTGCTTTAGGACTTTAGGACAGGGAGGGATTTGAGACAGGGTCTCCCAGTAGCACCAACTGGCCTGAAACTCTCTATGTAGACCAGGCTGACCACGATGTCACAGAGATCTACCTATCTACATCTCCTGAGTGCTGAGATTAAAGTTGTTTGCCACCACTCCTAACTCAAAATTGTTTTTTACTACACAAGAACATTTATTTTCCCTACCAGAAAACACAAACATCAGAAGATATCTATCTTCCCATTTCCCTAAGCAAAGAGGAGAAATAAAGAAATAATGAATTTTCTGGTATAAAAATTGAACAACTGATCTACACGTAGATGAAACTGGTAAAAGAAAGGAGCCAGGGGCTTCTCCCAAGCCCATGTGACCCCTGAGGAACAGATCCTCAAACGACCTTAAGAGTAAAAATAAATTGGTTTATTTGGGCCAATTGTAGGGTCTTAAACACCCAAAAGGAAAGATTAAAGTCATCAGTATGTTTCTTTAAGAGTTCAAGGGATTATACTTCTCAGACATTACACTTAAGTCCATATAAAATGTTATTTAGACAATTATTTATCATTGGTGATTTCGTTTCTAATAATAAAATGCTGCTTAGATATAAGACTTCAAATCTTGGTCTTCAATACTGTAGTGCCCACAGGTAAATAAGGGAGAGAAGCCCCTATCATTCTAAAATGATGGCTAAATTTGTTTTCTCCTTCTATCTAGAAGCCTTTGAGATGGAACTGACACTGATTCTAACCATTCCAATAGCTATCAAAGTACCTGAAACCAAACCCTGACTCCATCACTCTAGAGTCCTGCCTTGGAAGACAAAAGAAAAATGAAGAAGAACCCAATAGAGGGATGATTTTGGAAGCTCTTGTCAAGAAATTCCAGTGACATGAGTATACTCATATACTTGCAGGCAATGCACTCATACACATAAAATAAAATAAAAATAATAAATAAAATATCTTTTTAAAAAAGAGAGACAAAATGACCTACAGTAATTGTATGTGAAGGTACTTTTCAGACAATGATAGACTGACACCATCTTTTGAATAATTCTGGAAAAAAATTCATTTTGTACTCATTATATGTTCAGGATGTAGCATTATCAGAAACTCTCAAAAAATAAAATAAAAAATAATAAAAAAGATATCATTTATACAACCCCCCAAATCAAATAACTGATATTTCTATGTTTTTTATCAAGCTATGCATTGAATTTGCTATATTTACCTGACCTATGATGGTAGTTCTACATTAAAAAGTTCTAACTATTGGGCCTGGAGAGAAAGGTCAATGGTTAAGAGCACTGGCTGCTCTTGCCAAAGACCCAAGTTCAATTCCCAACACCCACATGGCAGCTAACACCTGTGCTTAACTTCAGTTCCAGGGAAGCTAAAACCATCTTTTGTGTTCTATGTGCATTGCAGGACACAAGTGCACTTACATACATGCAGGCATAATACTCATAAATATAAGGAATAATTAATTTTAAAAATTTAAATTATTAGGGAGGTTTGAAAGAACAAAAATTTTCTTGTAGGAAGGAGCTTCCATTCTTCTCCCTGTGATAAGAGGAGGGCGGCTCTTCTTTGCTTGTATCAGCTTATACTGAAAATGTAGAAAGGAAAACATTGTCTAACTTAGGAACATCCCATTAGTTAGCTTCTCTGTTGTGTAATAAAACACTGACCAAAAGCAATTGAAAAAGGAAAGGGTTCATTTCATTCTATACTTACAGTCTATGGTGGTTTGAATGATGATGTTTCCCCATAGGCTCCAAGAATCTGAATACTTGGGCCCAGTACATGGAGTTGTCTGTAGAGTTTTAGGAGGTGTGGCCTGGCTAGGGGTGGTCATTTATAGTGCATCCACATCTCCATTTTCAGTCTGTCTTTCTGCTTCCTATACCTGTTTGAATATGTAAGCTTTCAGCTCTCTGCTCCAGCTGCCTCTTGCTAGGTTTCCTCTGCCGTGATGGACTTTTATAAGTTGCCTTCATCATGTTGTTTTATCACAGCAATAGGAAAAATACTAATAAGCCAAGGCAGGAACTGAAGCAGAGACCAAGGAAAAATGATGCTTACTGGCTTGCTCAGCAACCTTTCTTATAAAGGCCAGGTGTGCATGCCTAGTGTGGCATGATCCACAGTGGGCTGGCTCTACCAACACCAACTAACAATTTAAAGCTATGCTTCACACACATAGTCACAGGAAAATCTGATCTGTGTAATCCTTTAGTGAGGTTCCCTCTTCCTGGTAACTCTAGTTTGTTAAGTTGACAAAAACTAAGCAGCACACACCCAATCAATAATAAGATCCAATGTAGTTTGAAATTAAATTAAAAATATGATAGTAAACTGATGACAAATTTAGAACCAGTAGTCCTTTAAGCTAAGGGTAAGAGGAGAACTCAGATGTTGCAAAACTTCCATAAAGATAGTTACACTGCACAGCATAGACAGATTTGACATCTGCTTGACCTAAAATTAATTATGGATTTGTCGTTTTATTATTTCTTAATACTTCCATTTGTTCAGTGTACTATAATTTATTTGATCTATTATTTATATCAGGCTCCAGCAAATTAGTCTGACAGATTCGGGTTTTGATAGTTGTACTCAGTGTTGGGGATAAGCCACATGATCACAAATTGAATACTCCATCATCAGGGACAATACTGGTTCCTATTGGAAAGTAGGTTCCCAAATCAAACTATAGGTCCCTCATTTCATGAGATAACAGCTCAGAACAAACCAAGCTGCTCACAGAAAATAAGAGAAGTGAGCAAGCCTTCTGTTCTCTCCAGGGAACATCTTTTCAAAGCTGCCACTTGATCATACAGTGCCACAAATTGTTGACAGTTTCAGTTAGACATCAAGAACACATTACCTTTTCTATCCATTGCTAGGAGAAAACTGTCAACAATATTGACTGCAAATATTTTCATGCTAGAGAAAAAGCTGAACACTGAGCATCATACTCCAAAGCCCAGAGCATGTGGTTCCTAAGCTGCTCTTCTGTCTTCCAAAGTTATTTTTAAAAATGACATAAACTTGTCAGTTTAGTTTATCTTATTTTGATGAACATTTTTGCCCTTACTTATGAAGAGGAAAACCTGTCTTGACCATTAAGCATTACATTCTAAACATATTCTTCTGAAAAAATATATGTGTATATAAAATGACAAAAACAATTTACAATAGTTTACAGATATGATTTCAGAAAAAAATGTTTTCATCATTGATAATAAAATATTACCATATTATAACCCATTTGTAAGCAATTACTCTGATGATTTAAAATATTCACATTGTTTTTTTCAAATACCTGTTGATTGCAACCAATACTCCAGCAATGCATCTTCAAAGGAGCCTGTTTACAAATCTTGCAATCTTTCATATATCATGATCAACTATAGAGATGTTCCTTGCACTATAATATTTTCTGACTTGACTTAAATGTCAAATGATAACAAATGCTGAGACATTATTAAAATTGCTTTAGAGAGGGATTCTACAGTAGTAAAATGCAGTAAAGCATTCATTCAGTTATTGGCACATTGACAATATAATGATATGCAGTGGAAAAATACATGAAAATTTGGTTCATGTTTAAAAGCCAATGCATTGTATTTGGGATTTTAGAACCTGTCATTCTTTTATGAATGGAAATGCTTTCACTTGTAGGCATTTTTAAAAAGCTAGTCTTAAAATCCAGGTTAATATCTGAGTCATTTGTTCAGTTAGAAGAGGTTGTACTTAATTTGCTCTGGGACTCATTGGGTGAAAATACGGCTTTCTCTTCTCAAAGGAAAATGTCCAGTAAATAGTACTTTTTAGTTTTAGGGTGATTATGGGTTTATGCACAGGGAATTCTGAGTCAGCATAAGAACAGAACTTACCCTAGTCAACAGGACTATGGAGAATTCTCCCAGAGGCGGGAAAATGAAGGGCATTGAAGCACATGCCAGCTTGTCATGATTCTTAGTTTACTAAACTGTAAGAGATAATTCTTCTTTTGGGCTTATAATTTGACTTACTTCATTTTTAAAACTAGTTCCAGTAAAAAATAAAAAAAATATGGAGCTAGAGAGATGGCTCAGCTGTTAAGAGTGCTGGCTGCTCTTGTAGAGGACCCAGATTTGATTCCCAGAAACCACATGGCAACTAACAACAATCTGTAAAGCTAGTTCCTGGGGGTCTGACAACCTCTTCTGACCTCTGTGGGCAGTGCATAACAGGGGTGCACTTACATACATGCAGGCAATACACTCATACACATAAAATAATAATAATTAAATACTTTTTTAAAAGATAATAAATTTTATTTACTGAAGGTTTTATCCTACTCTTCATATTTTACTGTAAAATGTTCATTGCTTACACTGTGTACATATATCTAGACAACAATCTACCATTAACATGATAAGCTTTGGGGATGCAAAATGTCATATCACTTCAGAATGAGGCTTTGACATTTCCTTGAGAGCTTTTAATGTTATATGAAATGATGAGCCACAATATTCTGTACATTAACAATGGTAATAAAAGATAAAGTAAGAATTCTAGCAAACAAAATTTGTAGGAGTTAAGTTTATGGCAAGCTTGACTAATCAGGAAATAGATATGATTCAAACAATATTTCTTTTCTTAGAATTAAACAAGTAGAAAACTGTGAAGGCATTCTCTTGGGGTTGGTAATGGATTTCTAGTAGTGTTTATTTTGGACAGAGGCAGGTGCAGAAATCAAGTGGAAGCAGAGATCCACTGCAGAAATTAAAAGAAGAAATCCATGTTTGGACTTCATTTAGACACCAACCTTTTGCAAAAATTCTACTTTTCCCTAGGGAGATTGTGTGCAGGGACTCTTTATGATGCATCTGATATCTTCCCCCAGGCCCATTCTATAAAACAAATGTAAACACAGTTATACTTTTGAAATAGTAATGAAGTGATAGAGTCCCAAGACCTCTCAAAACTTTTCTGTTATCAGAACTCAAAGAAAAATAATTCAGAAATGTCAGCCTATAGGACAGAAATGAGCAGAGAAGGGTAGGGATTTGTTCCTCTGTTTGTTTGATTCTGATCAGATAGTCACAAAATCAATTAAACATTGAGGAATCTGAAAATAACAAAATGGTAAGAAATTCCTTAAGTTCCTCTGTGTGTGTGTGTGTGTGTGTGTGTGTGTGTGTGTATTACATGCATGTGTGCATGTATCCAGGGCTAGAGGGCACGATTTGAGAGAAGGGTGTCTGTAGCTCACTGTCCAAATAGTGTTGCTGAATTGGTAAGCTCCAGGTTCAATGAGAGACTCTGTCTTAAAAAATAAGATGAAGAACAAGAGAAAAAGCTATACACTCAGTGTAGACCACACACACACACACACACACACACACACACACACACACACAGCAACAAGTACAGGCATATACACCACACTACATACACAAAATTTTTTTGAAAAAAGACAGGAACAAGTTTACCACTGCTTAGTCTGAAACTAAACAACCCATTCCAATATCACCCATAATAATCTTTGTCTTGCCATATTTCCCTTGCTTTCCTCACTTTTGTCCAAAGGCATATCAGCATGAAACCTGGTTACAAGTTATCTAAATAAAGAGCAGAAAGAATAATCAAATGATTCACACTTTCTACCTGAAGAAAATGAGTGTTTGAAGTGTGTTCTGTGCAGGAAAGAGTCTAAATCAGGAAGGAGTCTTGGTCAGTTGCTGATCTCTAGGATCAAATTTTGATGAAGTCACTGTAGAATTTGTTGACCCAACCAATATTAAACACATAAACATCACACTACAGACTTGATTGATATTGGGCCAGTAAAATCACACACAGCAAGTTATTTGAATTATATTATTGGAATTAGAAAGAAGCTAATAGTCTGGGATTTATGGCTCGATTTCTTGACTTACAATTAAATTTTAAAAACTGAATTTTTATGATTTTTTTCATTTCAATTTTTAACAAGTTCAAATTGGTGAACAAACATTACCACATAAAAATTTATAACTGTTTAGAAGAGAAAGATATAGCACTGTTTTCCAATTCCTTAAACGTTTCTCATAAGATTATATTTATGTTAGAAGTTTTAGCATCAAAGTTGATCTTATTATACATAGCTGTGGATACACAGGCAGTCTGTTGGTCAGAGTCAACTTTGCACAGGATTTGTCTAGTGCTAAAAATCATATTCCATCAGTAGCTTTTTGTTTTAAGTATTTATTTTTAAAGTATTTACGTTCAGTTGCCCACAGAAGCCCCAAAATAGCGTGGCATCCGTTGGATCTGGGGTTACAAGCCTTATGTGGATGCTGGGAACTGAGCTCTAGCTCACCGGAAGAGCAGCGAGCACTCTTAATGACTGAGTCATCACTTTATCCTAATTTTATTTTATTTTTTTAAAAAACTTTGGTTGGAATTTTTGTACATTTCATACAATACATGTTGATCATATTTAGACCCCTCACCTATCTGTATCCCCTATAGATCCCCTGCCAGACTTCATGCATTGCTATATTTGTTATTTTAATAATAATTTATTGAGAATTTCTTACACAAATATAAGCATAAAAGGTGTTTGAGCAAATCCATGCCCATTCCCTCCCCTCCAACTCCTCCCATATCTCCAAATCACTTTTTTTCTTTTTTTTTTCCCATGAGGCTTTTTGCTACTCTAACATCCCCCCCTCTGAAGAGATAACCCTAAAATTGTTTAAGGATTAGGTAAGAGCTCCAAATACTTTTGACATTTTTGGCCTTTGCAATGGAATATGTTTTGGAATGGAGTATGTTCCTAAGAGGCCCAAGGACATTGGGAGTTTTAGCCAAGAAACTGGCTACTTTTCTTTGGGGTCTTTTTGAACTAACTACCTAGCCAATTCCTACCTGCTATTCTTATCACACCATCCTCTGAAGAGGTCACTCATCTTGCAGATAGGGAATCAGGACACAGACCCCTCTGGTTTCCTCCATGCTGAACAGGGACGCAGGGTGAGGCAATTGGAGTACCTCTTCAGTGGGTCTACCTAAAAGACTCCCAAATTGCATAACTCTTATCTGTAGGGGGAAGAGAAAGTCCTTGACTGGTGAATAGGAGATGTGAAGGAGAAGTAAAGGCAAGAGTAATTAGCATTACAAGTTCTAGAAAAAAGTGAGAGCAGGACAAATTTCAAATGTTCATATGAGAGTACATTGGAATTTCTTAACAAGTGCTTCTGAAAGCATCCCACTACTGGATTCCTCCTCATTTTTCTTTTGTCTGCCAAGGCTGAACTCAAGGTTGATGGATTCAAGATTAGCTTTCAGGAACTTTGATAGCTATTGGAGTGGCTAGAATCAGTGTCAGTTCTCTCTCAAAGGCTTCTAGATAGAGGGAGAAAACAAATTTAGCCAACATTTTAGAACAATAGTGGGTTGTCTCCCTTATCTACCTGGGGGCAATAAAGTACTGCAGACCAAGATTTGAAGTCTTACACCTGAGCAGCACTTTCTGATTAAGAACAAAATCATCAATGAGAAATAATTGTCTACATAATTTTTTATATGGACTTAAACCTAATGTCTGAGAAGTGTAATCCCCTGAACTCTTAAAGAAATATACTGATCACTTTACTCTTTGGTTATACTTTCCTTTTGGGTATTTAAAACCACACACTTGGCCCAAATAAATCAGTTTATATTTACACTTAAAGTCAATGGAGGAACTGTCCCTCAGGGGTCATACGGGCTAGGGTGAATCCCCTGGCTTCTTTCTTTTACGAGTTCCATCTATGTGAAGATAAGTGAAAGGTTCTGCTTGACCATGGCTGGCTTTACTTGGCAGCATGGAGGAAATGTTCCTCTGAGTTGACCCTCCTCTTGTAGACTGGACACTGGTTCAAGTTCATCTAATGGGGTCTCCGTGGCCTCCCTGAACAAGAGCACAGGTGACATTTTGAAAGATGTTCCATAGTCCCCTGGAACTTAGTCAATCTTGGAGGGCAAGGGGCAAAATCTGTCCTTTAAGTCCCTCTGACCAAATTAATGTAGACCTCAAAGTACGGCTATTAAACGTCCAAGAAAGTTAGCTCCACCAGTCTGGTACATTTAATTACCATGTGCTATGTAGATAAAGCTTAGATAAGGAACCAAAAGTTCTCAGATAAAGTTGACCATATATAT
>NW_008357493.1:4088435-4103997 GCF_000622305.1 Nannospalax galili | reverse complement strand
AGATTATATGTATACTATTTGTGTCTCATCCTTTATATATAACAAACCTAAACAGACCTTCATCACCTTTCTCATTTTTTCTATTTTGGAAAATATCTCCATTCCCATATCCTTTTAAAATCTTTTACATTCTCATTTTCTGTTTTTAATAATTATGAGGCATAATAACATTAAGAAATATATTTTCCATCTGTTGTGAGAATTCTTTTCCTGGGGATCCAAAGCATTGCTTATTCCCTTTTAAGATCCTAA
This sequence comes from Nannospalax galili, assembly GCF_000622305.1. Lineage (NCBI taxonomy): Eukaryota > Metazoa > Chordata > Mammalia > Rodentia > Spalacidae > Nannospalax > Nannospalax galili. Next base: position 4,103,745 of record NW_008357493.1, on the reverse strand, counting down.
TATCAAACCAATGTTTGATTAAAGTTTTACTGGGGAACCAATGAATTTTCTGAGCTTACTTCCCGTGATAACTGAAGTGCATGAATAAATTGAGGGTATGCACATTGGAAAGCCTTTACCAGCATGGGTCAAGCCTTCCCCAGATTGTATACTTTAGCCCTCCCCAAATCTAAGAGACCATGTGTGATTAGGGCCAAATTCCATACAGTTGCCTGGGAAGAGTGGCTGGATACTCTGGTGAGGGTCCAGTGACCCTGTTTGTCCCTCCTTTAATGAAGGAGCACAACTGACAATAAACCCAATTGCCACGATGTTTAGCAGTCAGTCACTGCTAAAGTCATGATGAATGGCAGTTATTTTATGCAGAACAAACTGCCATATAATATCATCTTATTAAAATGACATGGAATTTATGACACAGTTATACCATTCCTTGGCAAAGAACCAAGGGACTCATTCTATTATAGAGACTCTTGTACAACCATGTTTGTTGTTGCTCTTTTCACGATAGCTAAGAGATGGAAGCAAGTTAAGTGCCCCTCAACTGACAAGTGGTTAACAAAAATGTGGTATAGTTACACAATGAAGTTCTATTCAGCAGTTAAGAAAGATGAAATAATGAAATTTTTCAGGTAAATGGATGGATCTAGAAACTGTTACACTAAGTGAAGTAACACAGGCTCAGAAAAACAAAAGATGTACGTTCTCCATCATTTGTGGATCCTAGCACCAAATCCTTTTAGATTTTTCTTTTAAATTCTGTGTTCTGGGTTATACCTAGGGGGTGTTTCTTGTAGAACTCTTCTACAGGATTGGTAGAGTTTGGTGGGGACATAGTGTTTTGGCTTTCCATTTTATTATTCTTTCATTGTGATATTTGGCATGTGAATTTCCTTTGTTGTTTCTGATTCTGATATGAAAATTAAGTTGAAGAGTGCTTCTCTTTGTATTATTGGTGTGCCTCAATCCTTTCCTTATTGATTATGTAAGGCTGGATGGTCCAGGTTTCAGGTTCTCTCAGGTTTTGTTTTGGAGGGAGCTGATGGCTTCAGATCAGCTACTCAGGAACACCCACAGAAGTCCATGTCAGGTGCCAGTCAGGTACACTCGGGCTTTCTTTGAAGGTTTGGACCCCTACTAGTGGGAACTTTGAGCAAAATTTGAGAAGTTCCCTAAAGGGGGCCCAATTTTGTAAATCTCAGTTGGTCTACTGAGTTCTCAGCCCCTATGCCAGAGGGAGGCCTGAAACAGGCACTCTCTGGCAGTCTGCTGAGATCACAGCCGCTACACAGATGGTGGGTTGGAACCCATCCTCTCAGGCTGTCTGCTAAGATCTCAGCCTTATCCTACCAAAGCCAGGTCTGCTCTGGGGCCTTCCATTCTGTTACATTTGTAAAGAGTTTGTGTCCCCAAATATCCCTCAGTGTGATGACTCCATCCACTGGAGGCTGGTTAACCTATCTAACATCACTCCCTTAAAGAAGACCACAAATTTATACTGAAAGATAATTGGGTACAAATGCCTGAATGGATAGGACTTAACATACATGAGGTCTGGTCAGTGCATAGGGGAGGCATGGATGGGGGAGGAGGTCAAAATTTGATTAAGAACTTTTGTATGAATTTATGAAAACTCAATAAAAAATTATATAAAAAGAATAACTCTCCCTCACCCAGCAGTAATCAGTTACATAGTTCCTCAGTTAAGGTCGGGGTTCCTTCCCTACTTCCTCACTTCTTTCTGGATTTTTGTCTGGGTTTGTGTTTTCACGAATCTTGTGGACTCTAAGTTGATCCTTAGATGTGAATGTAGATCCTGATTTTATTTTTGACACATCCATTATTGTCATTTGAAAAGTTCAGAATTAATTTACATATTTATTTTCATGTTTTAATCATGTTTTCATTTAAAAAATTTTATTGAGCTTTTTTTTACATTTTATATAAGTTTCTAATCAAATTTAGAGCCCCTCTGCCATGCATGCCCCCCTTACCAGACCTCATGCATTCCACCATCCACGTTAAGTCCTATCCAGTCAAGCATTTATACCCAGATGTCCTTCAGTGCACATCTATGCACCTAAGTCTAGTCAACCGAGCTAGAGAGCCTATAGCATTTTAAAAGGTCTATTTTTAAAGCCAGGCATGGTGACACACGCCTTTATTCCCAGCACTTGGGAGGCAGAGGCAGATGGATCTCTGTGAGTTCAAGGCCAGCCTGATCTGCATAGTGAGTTCCAGGCCAGCTGTGGTTACAGGGAACCCCGTTTCAAAAAGATAAAAAAATAAAGGATCTATTTTAGGCAGTAGGTCTAAAGAAGGCAATAACAGAGCAAATATATATCCTTTACAGGTTTAGAGAGTAGTGAGAGCAGAAGTGGGTATCATAGTGAATCCTCAGGGAGTGAGATAACTGAATGAAAGACCCCAGCATCTGTGGACTGTGCAGAGAGGGCCATGGAATCTTAGCTCTGGTGGCCTGGGGGAGTCATTTGCTAAAACAATATTTAAACACATATCTCATAGATACAAAAGTGATAATGCTAAATGTAGAGAGCAATTTTCTAAAAAGAAATCCACACCAACAATAGTCTAGACACCAGACAGGCACAAATCCAGAGAAAGAACAGCGCCTGTGTCAGAGTAGAGCGAACAGCGGGAGGATTGGACAATAAGATGTAAGAAATGGAGGGCTGGGCAGGTGCTGTAAAACCCACATGGGGCTGCAGATCTGCTCCAAGTAATGGGATGCCAGCAGACTGTCAACTTCTGAACCTGTCTGGCTGCTGTGTAAATCAAACCTTGGAGTCACTAGCAGCTACAGCGCTGGGCAGCTATTGAAGATGAAGATGCAAGGACCAGCCTGGGTGGAGTCTTTGCAAGAGTCAGACTCTCTGGAGTGAAGGTAGGATTGTCAGTTTGTTGGTGGTTTAAATATGGGAAGTCAGCAAGAATCAAAGATGAAATCAAATTCCTTGCTTATGAAATGAAATTAGTGCTCAGTCTATTTAAAGAAGGTGTGAAGGGACAAAACAGGAACACATTTCCCAGCTTATGTTTATTATGTTATCTCTCCAAGTATACTTGTGGGATATGCCTTTGTCTTTCCTTCTTCAGTTCTACATACACACACACACACACACACACACACGCACGCACGCACGCACGCACGTACACACACACACACACACACACACATAAAGATCATTTGTATCAGTACCAACGAGTGTTATGTTTCTTTATTTCTAACTAAGCCACTGCAAAATAATTTTTCTTTAATGACAGAATGAAATGAGCTTAAACAAGTTTAAACCCACAGTGGAATGTACATATTCCTGTGCTGTTCTTGTACTGTTGTTTGATAGACAGGCTTACGCTTGGACACTTGTGTCAAAGTGGTTATGACTGTCATTGTGTTGTTGTTTATTCTTCAAAGATTTGTACTGAACTTTTGTGTGATCCTCACTTGCACTCTTTGGAGACTCTGTGGAACTCTGATTACATAAGGAAGACACAAGGAGAAGTAATTGATGACACAGAGATTATATCAGAAATAATTTGCCTCTGCAGAAGCCAAGAGCAGCAGCACAGTAGTCAAGGTGGCTATTACAGGCCTGTGTGACAGGGGCCCACTTCCTGCCCCTCGATAGGTGATGACTGCTTTACTCCAGATCCGCCCAAAATCAGATATAATGAGAGGAGCAAATGAAGTGTTTCATTATGAAAAATACCTGTGAAAGCAGAGACAAGGAGTGGTCATGGAATTCTGGCCCAGTGCAAATCCCTGGGGCCAGAATGAAAGAGACAGACATGGTCACTGTGATCTGTCCAACAGCTGTCCTATGTGCTGGGGACACTATGGTCCTTCAGAGAAAGCACATGCCTTCCAGTCTTGCCTGAATTTGGGGTGCTGGTAGGAGTCCTTTCTGGGTTGTCATAGCCAAAGAGAGTTGTGACTTTGGTATAAGTGTGGTGACAGGTTTCTAAGCCCAGTAGCAGGGCTTTGGAGCTTTTCTGTTCTCATCAGTTGGAGCTTTATGAAGGGTACCCTAATGGTGATTACTTCACTGTCAGAGCAACTGGCCAGTTACAGAAAGTCTTGTTGTAAATGGGTGAGCACAAGGACATCGAGCTCCACATGAGATCCCTTCAAGGAGAGGTCTATGCAGAGTGCAGTTGCAGGTGTTACCTCTAGGTCAAGTGGGTAGATCAGGTGAAAGGGCTAGATTCTTGCACACTAGGAAAATGTTATTCTCCAATAGTGTATACCAAGAACAAGATACTTGATGCAGATGTCTAGGTTTGCTTCAGAGAATCCTCGGTCCCAAACCAGAGAGACTTGTACTGATTAGGAGCATTCAGGACATATTTTGAGTCAGCATTTTCAGTAGCAGTGTCACAATGACCTTCCTTCCACAGTATGCTGATTTTACTGCTTCATTGTGAAGTAGCCTCTGTTTTGTCCACTCATTTCGTTTCCTCAGCCTTTAAGGGGCAGAGGAGTAAAATTTGTTTGTTTCTCACTCTTTTTGCTGCCAATCTTAAACTCCATTTTTCCAATCCTGACACAATCTCCTGTCTACATCAATCCCCTGGTTTCCTACTAATATTCAGCTGGAGAGCACTTTGAGGCTGCCTGTCATCACCCAGTTCTCCTTAAATTAAGAGTTATCTAACCAGTCCATGCTTATACTGGCATATATATGTTCTTGTGTGTGTGTGTGTGTGTGTGTGTGTGTATGTGTGTGTGTGCGTGTGTATTTGTGTGTGTGGTTTATGCATATCTGTGTGTGTGTTTGCCCATATCAGTCACTTCTCCTCATTATATTTTGAAACAGGGTCTCTGACTGAAACTGGAGGTGACCATTTCAGGAGACAGTAATCTTCTAAGCCCCCAGTTTCCCATCTCTGTCCCACATTGCAGGTATAGATGATTACTTCCCAGATTTTATCTGGATGCTGGAGATTCAAACTTAGGTCCTCATTCTTATGCAGCAAGCACTTTACCCACTTAGCCAATTACATCATATAGTAGAGGATCAAGATAAATATTTTATCATATTAAACTTGTATGACATTCCAGCTTAATTTGGTTTGTTTAATTTGACAAAGCCTAGAATCATCTGAGAAGAAAGCCTTCATAGAGGAATTTTCTAAATCAGATTGGCCTGTGAGTGATTGTTATGATTATTAATAGATGTGGGCATGTCTACATGACAGTGGGCAGCACCATCTCTAAGCAGGTTTCCCTGACTGTATAAGAAGATAGCTAATCCTTAGCCTATGAGACAACCAGCAAGCAGCATCCTCCATGGTTTCTGCCTCAAGCCTGTTCTAGTTCCTGCATTGACTTCTTTCAATGATGCACTGTGGCCTGTAAGCTGAATAAACCATTTCCTCCACTAAGGTGCTTATAGTCAGAGTGCTTTATCACAGTAACATAAAGAAAACTAAAATTCCCTTTCTTTTACCCAAATGTTTTTCACCTTATAATGGTTCCAAAAGTTTTACCCTCCATTCACTGATGATGAAGTTGAACCCCACCTGAAAGATAATAGAAGACACAGATACACCAAGTCCCCTTCTTTCCTGTCATCAATTAGGATAACTCTGTTTTGTTCTTGTTGGCTGGGTATGGTATCCCAATTAATGACATAACAAATATACCCAAGACAAACATATTGAATGAAGACACATGTACACTCTTTCCTTGTTTTCGTGATATGAAGATCACAGGAATGGAAATCCAACTTGGAAAAGATAAAGGTAGATACCCCTTATTAAGGCAGAATAACATTGGAAACCAATGGGGTCGATTTAATGGGAAGAGGAAAAAGGATGTTGTTCACACTGGGAATAGACTCCACACACATCTTCTCTTTCATTACTGGTTTTATTTACTTATTTATTTTTCCCTAACTTCATTAAAGAATAAATAGTGCATATACTTTGGCATATATTGTGATTTTTCCATATGAATACACATCACAAAATATTATAGAAATCTAATTAACACTTCCATCACCTCACATAACCTTTTTAGGATGAGTAATATTAAGCACTACTCCACTAATAATTTCTAACATACGTTATTATCAACTATATTCACCATGCTGCACAATTCTCCAGAATTCATTCTTTCTGTTTAATTAAGGACAGGTTGCCATTTTTACTCATCTGTTTCCCTATGAAGGCCCTAGTAACAATCTTTTCTTGTCTGCTTACACAAGTTTAGCTTTTAAAAAATTTCTACATGCTAATTTAGACAATATTCATGCTTATTTCCTTTCTATTTCACATATGTGATAGCCTATCACTTCATGATGTCAGTATAAGGGAAAGCCTTCTTTCATTTTTAAGGCTGAATTGTCATCTACTATGGATTAATTGTGAGATCCTGATAATCATTGCCAGGATCACTGTCAACAAGCTCCCCCCCCCCGTATTTTCTTTTAGGAGATATTTTCTCCATATTTTTAGTCCATTTTGCATTGATTTTTTAAAAATGTGGATTAAGATGAAGTTCTAGCTTTATTCTTCTATATGAAGATAGGAGTTTTTCCAGAACCCTTAATTTAAGACATTCTATTTCCCATTGTATGCTCTTGGGACCTGTACGGATAGTATCAGTGTTTGGCTTGATAGGATTTAAAATTGCCTAAAAGTCAAACCTATGGGCATGTCTGCAAAGGAGTTTCTAGATTGTGTTAACAGAGGGGGAAGGATACATTCTAAATTTGGGTGGCACCCTTCAGAAGGCTTGTGTCTCAGGCTGAATAAACAGCAGAAGCAAGCCAAGCACCAGGGATTCCTCTCTTTTTGTTTCATGACTGTGGACACATTGTGACCAGCTGCCTCCTGCTCCTGGTGCTATACTTCCTCTGCCATGTTGGGTTGTAACCTGAAGGTGTGAATCAGGATCATCCCTTCTTTCATTGAGCTGATTTGTCAGGTATATTGTCATACAATAAGAAAATTAATGGCTAAAATACCTTCATGACATATTAAAAGTATTTGTTTCTAAGCTCTGTATGATCTCTTGATTTGCACCTTTGTTTTTAAGGCAATTCCACGATGCATTGATTCTCCATCTTTGTAGTGTATTCGGAAATCAAATAGTGTGACTTTTACAGTTCTGTTTAAATCACTCAGGATATCTTTAGGTATTTTGAGATGTGTGGTTCTTTACAGATTTAAAGATTGTTTTATCTGTTTCTGTGAAAAATGCCTTTGGAATATTTTTTTTGAGACCGGGTCTCTCTGTAGCCCCAGCTGTCCTAGAACTCACTGTGTAGACCAGGCTGGCCTTGTACTCACAGACGTCTGCCTGCCTCTGCCTCCCAAGTGCAGGGATTAAAGGCATGTGCCACCATGCCTGGCTGGAATTTTTATGAAAATTTAATTAAATTTGTGGATCACTTTGGGTAGTATAATCATTCTAGCAATATTAATTCTTGTAATCCATAGATAGGGTAGCACGCTGTTTCTTTGTCTCTAGCTTCTATCAATATGTTCTCAGTTTTCATTTGATGATCTTATTTACTGCATTTATTTCTGTATTTTGTGTTATTGCAAATGAAATTATTTTCTTGATGGGGTATTGTATAAATTTGCTTCTGGAAATGATGCATTTAGTATTTGAAAAATGATACCCCTTTGTTTTGAAACACTCGCTGAAGATTCTTGAGTGACAGGCCAACCATGAGTCACGGATCCTCAACTAATATGTACAGAAAAGAACCGTGCCTTCAAGGAGGAAAAAATATTTAATTCTTTTGCAAATCCTGTTACTCCTTATTTGGTAATATTGCTAGCCACCCCATTTATCCTGAAACTTTCTTAACAGTTCGTCCAGAGAGAACCCAACAGAAATGGTTTGTTAAAGGAATGAGAAGTTGTTTGAACAGCTCTTTCTTAATTATGATTGTTTGATAGACAAAGGAAAATTTAATCATGTATTTCTGTGAAGTCTCAGTATACATGAAAAACTTTTTAATAATTAGAATGTCTGAAATTGTATTGTGCAATGTTCTTTAAATTGAATGTTTTATTTTGAAATATAGGTAGAAATAAGAGGAAAGGGAAGGAGAGAGAGAGAGAGAGAGAGAGAGAGAGAGAGAGAGAGAAGAAAGCTCAGAAAATTGGCTACTGATGGGGATGGTATTTTCTAACTACGATATGCAGTATCTTGCCTCAGGTGTCCTGTTTTCAACAGCATCATCTTGCATCTTGGAAATGATTTTCGAAGAACACTTGATGAAAACAAACAGCCTACATGGACAGCACCCTGCTATACAACAACAAAACAGCCAATTTCGAAAGCGAATGATAATTATTCTTTTCCTCACATGCTCGGATATGCAGCTGAAGCGCTAGGACTCTCTAAGAGGAAAGCAAATTAATCTTTTTTAATCCTTGTCATTGTGATTGCATAATGTCTGGATTTGAATGTCTGATGTGCGCACGACACTCTTTCCTCTTCCTCTGGCAATCAGAAGTGTGAAAATAAACCTTACACTTTAAAAGGAATGCCGAGTATTGAAAAAAAAAAAAAAAACCAAAACGGATCTAATCATCTGCACTAAAATGAAAAAATAATACTTTGCAGGAGAAAAAAATATACACTATGTCAGAGTTACAGACACACTCTTTTATGTTAATATATGCACTGCTATATGTCAGGGCTGTGAGAATAAGCAAGGAAACAAGGAGGCAGGTGGCCAAATACGCACAGAGAATTTAACAAAAATTATATTCACGGGACTTTTCAGAAACTCTCTTTAGACCTTAATTAATACCTTTACAATTACTTCCTCGAATGATCTGTACATAGTCCCAGTTGAAACTGCCATTAGGTGCTAATTAGTGAACAAGGTCAAGTTCCATAATAAATAAATAAATGCAAACACAAACACATGCCTGGAGTACTCACTCCTGCCCTTCACAGTATTTTCATTGGCTGGTTTGTTAGGAGTCTTTGTGAGGGTATTCCCTGCATATCAGAGTCCCATACCCAATTCTCATTGTGTCCAGTGCTATTAGGCAAAGAACAGCAGAGTTTTGTTCCTTCCTTGGAAGATAACTGTCACATGATCTCACAACCCACAAGCTTAGGTCCATTTCCATACATAATATAAAATATTAATATTTTACATTCTTTGTTGGTGTTATGTACATCCCAACTTAAAATGATTTCGTTCAATAGCCACATGGGACCAGTGGCTACTGAGGTGGACAACATATCTCTCTATGTCTTTCCTTCACTCACAGTTCCTTCACCCCCTAACCAAGCTAGCAGAATGCATTTATATTTCTTAGTCCTTCTTGCCTTGTACATCATACATATTGATTTATTAGTCAAAGTGTTTTAAAAGAAATCATAAAAATTTGCTAAACAATACTGTTTCTCAAAAGTAAAAACATGGATTTCAGGTAGATTAAAAGGATAAAATACAGAAAAAAAAATCAAAAAGGAAACATTCATTAATTTTCATTCAGAAAGAATTATATTTTATTTTATTTCTTTTTAAATATTTTGGTATATGATATTCTTTAAGATTTTTGGTTACAATAATATTTTTTAACTTCATATCACTAGGAAATTCAGTGTTTATAATAATAATGTCTATAAATTAGGGCATTGTGCTCATGTGCTATGATTTATCAAGCACTCATTACAACGTTGCCTGTTTCAACAGCTTCCAAATCTTGGCAAAATAAATCATCTTCTAATAAATATTTCTGCGTGTCAAGCTTCTCTTCCTATTATGTTTTCTTAGAATAGATACCTGATAGAACTACTGTGTAGAAAAGTGCATTGTCCTTTAATGACTTCATGTGTTTATTGCCAAACTGCTTCTGAAATGACCCACCAATGGACAGCAACATGGCTGTCCCTGGTCTTGGTGAATGTGGCAATCCTCCACTGAGACTGAGTAATCAGGTATACTATTGGCCCCCAAATATTATTCTATTGAATAATTTGCAGTTTAAAATCTTAGGATTGTTTCTTTAAGAGTATAAAATCCTTTTTTATTTTCTGTATTTTTTATTTTCTGTATTTATTTACTGAATTTTGATCATATTTAGAATCCCTTTTTAAAATCTGAGCTCCTCTTATAGCCCCCTTTCTGGATTTCTTGTACTCTGTCATATGTATTAAGGCTTATCGAGTCAAGCTTGTGTCCCCAAGTGTCCTTCAGTGTGTTTATCCACTGGAACCTGGTTAACCAATCTAGCATCATACCCATAAAGAAAACTGATTTTCCCTTTCCCAGTAGTAGTCATTGCAAATAGCCCTTCAGCTAAGGTTGGGCTTCTTACCTATTTCCCCAATTCTATGCTGGAATTTTGTCTAGTTTGAGTTTGTATGGGTCTTGTGCATGCTGTTACCTTTGCTGTAAGTTCCTATGAATAACTTTTCAGCTGTCTGAAAAACTCTGTTTCCTTGTGGTCATCAACTACTCTGGCTCTTACAATTTCCTGCCCCTTTTTCCTCAATGGACCCTGAGCCTTTGGTTGAAGAGGTTTGACATAGGTGTCCTGTTCAAGGATAAGTACAAAAGAGCATATATAATTTTTTATATATTTTTTATTGAGCTTTTAAAATTTCATGCACTATTTCCCATTCATACTCTTATATAAGTAATCATGTCTAGATTGTAGTGATCAGTGCCTAAGTATATGTCTATTTACGGTTCAATTTATATGTTTATATATCTTTCTAATATTTAACTTCTTCATAAATTTACCTCTTTAAATATAAATTTGAAACATCTACATTTTATTGTTTCTATGTAGATGGCTGTCTACTTAGATGTAGATAGCTATATATACATCCACAAGCATTTAGATACAGACATACATCTAAATATAGTCTATGGGCTAGGAAGGGTGCTGTCCCTGAAATTCACAAGTGATGAACAGTCTTGGAACTCTAATCTGCACAGCCAATTATAAATAACATTGCTACATATAAAATTACTGTCTTTTCAGAAAACTCAGGAGGTAAGTCATGGGGATTCAAGGATCACAATTAAACCCAGCAGTGATTTTTCAAAACCTGTTCTTCCTTGCTTAATATTTTTTTTTATAATTTTATTGAAGTTGATACATCCTCTGTAGGTATTGAGCAATCCTCATGTATGTTATGTCTTGTCTCTGGATATACTCAGTTCTCTAATATCTTGTCACAGTTGGAGTAAAACCGAGGGGTGCTTCTCCGTCTGCAGATTCTGTCCAGGGTCTTCAGCATTGGAATGTGCTTTACCTGCTGTTCATTAACTGCTTTATCAAAGTAGCCACAGTGTGTGGAATGCCTGTCTCAACTGTTCCAGTCTGTAAACTCACTTGCCAGCTATGCTAATTCTAATCTGGAAAACTCTAAAAATTTAAATTCACATCAGGATTCCCTCTTTATTTAAAAAACCCTCTACAAATTACATCTAGTAAATTTAGAGACATCAAGTGTAGACTCTCCATTTTGCATCAGAATTTTAATATGAGTATGTATGTATGTGTGTATGTGTTGGCATTTATATTGCAAATGAAGATGCTTCATTTAGATTTTAATGAGACTGGACATTAAAATGATTGGATTGCCCTCAGAACAAGCATAAGCTATTTATTTCATATTTCTCACAGTGATAGATTTATGATGCTCGACCTTTAAACTGAATTGCTTGGCCTACTTTATGAGCACTCAAGTAATCTCAAAATACAGTCCTATGAGTTAGCAGCCCATGTGAATGCAAGGCTGCCCATAGCCCAGCCCCAAGCATGTCATTCATGTCACGACTTTCAGAATTTTTTTCATGAAAACATTCAAAACCACAAAAAATATCAAAGAGCTTTTTAGGGTAGGGTGCACACACCTAATAACTCACTTGATTGCTCTTTGAGCTAGACGAGAAAATGATGATGTTTACAGAAATCATCTCTTTCAAACTGGAAGAATATGCAGACGTCAACAAAATCCCCAAAAGCAAAAGTTTGGGCATATCATTTGAATAGCCTTTCTGTGCTGCAGCATGCTATAGTCAAGCATGCTGGTATGCATTAACTTGCTGTCTGAACTTAAATTTCCACTGGGATTTTATATAAAATTTTAATATGTAATAATTTTTCACTTAGCTAATTCACCACTTCACCCTGACCTACTTTTTGACCTGCAGGAGTTACACATTAAATTATGCCAAATACATAGTTATACCTAATTTGAAAGAGAATTAAAATTCTTTAAAGTCATACATTTTCTTCAGATACATTGTTTAGTTTTATAAAAATAGATTACATGTAATATTAAAAGGGAAAATATCCATCAAACTGTGAAACATCTCTTCCTTCAAGTGAAATAAAAACAAACACACAGGTTTCTGGATAGGAGAGATGGTTCAGTGGCTAAGAATATTTGCTGAGCATGTATTGTGGTTAATGTCTCCAATAGTCCCATATCTTGGAACACTTGTTCTCCAGGTGTCCATACTGTCAGGCAGGTTATGGAACATTTAGAAGTGGCACCATGCTGGAGGAAGTACATCGCTGTGGCTGGGCTTTGAGGGTTTATAATCTGGCTCCACTGCCTTTTCTCTCTCTCTGTTCACTGACTGGCAGGTCAGCCTCATGCTGTGGGGGTCATGCCTTCTCCATGATGGACTGTATCTCCTCTTGTCCCACTAAATTTTCTCCTTTCCATTCTCTGTTTGACCTACCCTCACTTTCTTCAGGGTCTCATGATCCTGACACAGGTACACAAACCACGAAACTCACCTTTATCTGAATTTTGCATAGTTCATACCTTTGGATGTGGGGTGAGCTACAGAGAAATGAACACCTAGTGCCCAGCCCAGAGCCTTGGCTTAGCGGCCAGCCATTCCTGATCGCTTTTGCCCACAGTCTGCTCCTCTTGTGTCCTTGCATACCCACTCACCCCACAGAGTTCTGTGCAGGGTCCACGAGGTCCTCACGAGGTCCCCCGGAGTCCCAAGGGGTCCAGAGCAGGCTGGCTCACCCACTCCTTCCTCGCTTCCCAGAAGGGTGCCAATTCCTCTTCCTTCCAAAATCCCGCCAGGCCAAGCTGGGCTCCAACCTTCTTCTCAGTGTACCCTGCCCGCCCCCCACATAAAAAGCCACATGCCCATAACAACCTCAGCTGTGGAGGAGGCTAGAGACAGGAGGATTGTTGTGGCGTATTTGTCCACCAGCCTGTCCAGGTTCAATGAAAGACCCTGTCTCAAGATGAATGAGGTTAAGTGTAATAGACCAGGGCACCTGATATTCTCTGGCCTTTTGGTTTGGTATAACACATATGCTCACATAAAACTCTCTTTCTCTCTCTTTCTCTCTCTCTCTCATATAGAATTATAGGAACTGGAAAGATGGCTCAGCATTCCAGTTTGCCATGAAGAAGGGTTTTAGGCAAGAGCACTGTGAAATATACACTTTTGGATAATTTAAAATTAACTCATTTTTTAAAAATCTCTCATGGTCATGGTATAGAAGATGCGCAAATAAGTTGAAAAACAACTAGGAAACAAATATTTTCTTCATCTTGATTGCAAAGAATATGAGGAAATTTGTATTACTATTAATTTTTTTCTCTTTCATCCTATATTTGTTCCCCAACTGTTGGTATATATCATCACAGTCTTCCTCAAAAACAGTAGGTGAGTAGTTAGCATTACAAGTTCTAGACAGGGAACCAGAAAAAGTGTCAGAACAGGGCAAATTTTAAATGTTCATATCAGAGTGTGCTGGGATTTCTTGGCAAGTACTTCCAAGAGCCTCCCTCTATTGGGTTCCTCTTAATTTTTCTTTTGTCAGCCAAGGCTTGACTTGAGAGCAATGGACTCAGGATTTCTTTTCAGGCACTTTGGTAGCTGTTGGATTGGCTAGAATCAGTGTCAGTTCCCTCTCAAAGGCTAGCAGATAGGGGGAGAAAACAAATTTAGCCAACATTTCAGAATAAGAGTGGGTTATCTCCACTAGCTACAGGTGGGCACTACAGTATTGGAGACCAAGATTTGAAGTCTTATGTAGGAGCAGCACTTTCTGCTTAGAAATAAAATCATCAATGAGGAATAATTGTCTAAACAACATTTTATATGGACTTAAGTCTAATATTTGGGAAATCTAATCCCTCGATCTCACAAAGAAATATACTGATCACTTTTATCTTTGGTTATACTTTCCTTTTGGCTGTTTAAGACCATATAGTTGGCCCAAATAAACCAATTTATTTTTACTCTTCAGGTCATTGGAAGATCTGTTCCTCATGTGCTTGGGAAGAGCCCTTGGCTCCTTTCTTTTTATTTCTTTATTTTTTTAGCTTTTACAAAAACTTTATTGAGAATTTCATACTCACATATAAGGTGTTTTGATCAAATCCATGACCACTCCCTCCCTTCCAACGCCTCCCATACCCCCCTGTCACTTTTTTCTTTTTCTTTTCTTTATTTTCTTCTTTCATTTATTTTTATGGGGCTTTTGGTACTCTAACATTCCCCCTCTGAAGAGGTAACCCTAAAATATTTTAAGGATTAGATACAAGCTCCCAAGTACTTTTCACGTTTTTGGCCTTTGGAACAGAGTATGCTGCTAACAGTCCCAAGGACATTTTGACTTTTAGCCTAGAAACTGGCTGCTTTTCTTTGGGTTCTTTTAACCCTAACTGCCTGACTCCTTTTTTTTACCAGTTCCATCTATGTGAAGATAAGTCAAAGGGCCTGCTCGATGTGGCTGGCTTCACTTGGAAGCATGGAGGAAATGTTCCCCTGAGTTGACCCTCCTCTTTGTACACTGGACACTGGCCCACATATCTTTACTTCTCCTTCACAGCTCCTATTCACCAGTCAAGGACTTTCTTTTCTTCCTACAGATAAGAGTTATGCAAACCCACTGAAGGGGTTCACCCTGTGTCCCTGTTCAGCATGGAAGAAACCAGAGTGGTCTGATCTACGATTCGGGTAACCTCTTTAGAGGATGGTGTTATAGGAATAGGATGTAGGAATTGGCTAGGCAGTTTTGATAAAAAAAAGACCCCAAAGAAAAGTTGCCAGTTTCTTGGCTAAAAGTCAAAATGTTCTTGGGCCACTTAACAACATACTCTGTTCCAAAGGCCAAAAATGTCAAAATTTTTAGGAGCTTTTATCTAATCCCTAAAAGATTTTATGGTTACCTCTTCAGAGGGGTAATGATAGAATAGCAAAAAGCCCCATGAAAGAAAGAAAGAAAAAGAAAGAATGGAAGGAAGGAAGGAAGGAGAGAGAAAGAAATAAGAAAGAAAGAAGGAAACAAAGAAAGAAAGAAAGAA
>NW_008357493.1:4083970-4088386 GCF_000622305.1 Nannospalax galili | reverse complement strand
TGTCAGAAAAAACTGATGGTGAGATGTGTTGGAGGGGACAGAGTGGGCATGGATTTGATCAAAACACCTTATATGCATATATGAAATTCTCAACAAAGTTTTTTTTTAAAGTTAAAAAAACATGAGCAATTGCATTGCCTCAGGCAAGCAACAAATAAAAGTTCTAAAAGAGGCAGTAAGAGACCCGTTGACAGAGTGTTCACTTTGCATCCTGTGCAAGATAAGATGTGGGTGCTGTCTCAAACTTCTGTGTCCTAAAAGCACATTAGCTGACTTAAGTCCCAAGCATAAAAGCCATTTGCTGGTGGAAACATTGCCAGGATTCCTGAAGTGATAAATCCAGGCCCCAAGGGAATTAAAATTGAAACTAATAGTTCTAAGTTAGGCAGATAGTCAGGGAAGGAGACCCCAGTCTAGATTCAACTGAGTTCTAATTGCTTTCAGTTTCAACAAAGATGGCAAAATTCTGGCTTCTTTCAGAACCTCCACCCCCACCAACCATGATGGGCTCCCTCTGGTGGGAATTTCAAAATTCTTGACCTTACTCTCTCCAATCAGGTTCCTTCTCTCATATGAGTGAATCAACCAGCAACATGCTTCCTTCCCTGGCCAATCCAAAGTAGAAAAGGGGAGTCTAGTCTTGTTCTACCTCTTACCCTATGAAATATAAAGTCCCAAACTCTCCAGGAGGTTAAACAGTGATCCACCTCTGCCCTTCCCATTGTGGGGAGTCTGTCTCTTTGCTGTGTGGAATGTTGCTTTTGTTTCAATAAAACTTGGTTGTGTGATGTGAACAAAAAAAAAAAAAAAAAAAAAAAAAAAAAAAAAAACCAGCAAGTGATAATTTTCAAATATGAGTTAGTGAAATATAATGTTGAGAATAAACGGAAATGAGTTAATGTTAACTTGTAATATAACATAGAATTAACATTACAGTTAGGCAAATTCCCCATAAACAATAAGGTTCCTTTCCTAAGAAGTCTTTTGGCTTACAGTCAAGTAGAACACACACACACACACACACACACACACACACACACACATGAAGACAGAGACAGAGACCAGACAGGTAGACAGAGACAGGGACAGAGAGAGAAAGAGGCAGAAACAAAGTTAATTGTTAGCTTGTTGAAGAAAGCAACTGTCATGGAATTAGGTACATGGAAGGCTTAATTAGAACATAAATTCATTGTAGTTACAGAAGCATCAGGTGCTCAAAAGAAAACTCTGTAAGGCTGTGTCTAGAAAAATTAGTAAAATGTTGGCATAGGTTGTTGTTGTCAGTGAGAGAAAGCGTGTTCAAGCCAGATGGCAAAAATAATTGATCTTAAAACTTTTGGGAGGTAACATTGTTCAACAAATTTAGTACATGTTTTTGGCAGTTTTAATCACATTAAAAAATAACCATTATTAGCTTTGGATATAATATGTAAGCATGCATGACAAACACATAAAACACAGAGGGTCGTTTGCACACCCCCCAGGAGTCCATCTCTAGCTGAGTTGCTTTCCTAACAACCTTACTTCAGATAATTAGATGCTTCAGATCTCTGCCTGGTTTGTTCGTTATTATGCACATTCATTTGTGGATTTTCAAGATGAAGATATGTTCTGTGGCCAGACCCATGAGTCTCAGCTTAATCTACCTACTCACTAAGGGGATGAACCCAAGAGAATAAGAGAATGATATGTTTTCTGATCCTAGTGCCTGGTCTGTCTTTTGGCAAGAGGAGAGTATATTCACAACCCTTGGCCCATGGTAAGCCATCAGCTTCTTGTACTATTTATGGCATCATCATCATTACTTTCTCCATGTTTTCCTTCAATAATAATACACCCATCACTATCTTCTTGGTGATGCATTCAGGTTGAAATTATGATATTGATGTTAAGAAACTGAGCAAGAAAAAGAAAAAAAAAACCAGAATCCTTGTGTTACACTTTCTGCAATCTTTCCATATTACCAATGAAAACTTGAATATTCCAGCTGATGCTCAACCACAATGCTGAAAACAGAGGTGAAATACAGGTCATTATAAGGCTGTTCTCCAAGGTCATTGTCCAGCATCTAATGATGAAGAGTGGTTACATAGGTGAACTCGAAATCATTGATTAAAAAGCTGGGAGAAATTGCTGTGACCCTCACAGACAGGTTAAACAAGTATGGAGTGATCAGTGACCTAGTTGAGGCTCAGCTTAAAGACCTAGAACATTAGCTGGATTTTCTGTTATGACCCTGTCAGTTTGGTGTCATGGTAATGACAACCTTGCTTGGCAATTGTGACTATTTAGAAGCAAGGCACAAACACACTACAGGGGAAATTTTATTTTTCTGGGGCTATAAAACATAATACAAAAAATGCTTCCATGGTAAACTTTTTTAAAATTTGGCTCAAATATTTTATTTGTTTGGTCTTTTTCCTTGGATATATTTTGCATGACTGTGACAAAGTCTTATTCTGTAGGCTGGGATGACCTTGAACTTTCTATGCAGTCTAGGCTGGCCTCCAACTCAAGTTGATTTTTCTGCCTCAGCCTCCCAAGTACTAGCAATGTACGTGTGCACTACCATGCCTGACTCTGAAAACATGGTATTTTGAGAAACAACTGTCAGTTTTGTCTTTAATTTGCAGAAGACATCAGTCATGAAAGAAAAAGGAACCCTTTTTTTCTTCTTTTTCTCAAATAAGAAAATGTTTTCCATGAACATTTCATTTCAAAATGCTTTTTAAGCTGGGTGTGATGATCCAGGCATGAAATCCTGGTGCTTATGAACCTGAGACAATACTATTGCCATGAGTTCATGAACAATCATGGCTACATAGTGAGTGTCACACTGTGGTTTAGCCATGTTCCCAGAATTGAAATATCCCATCTGTCCTAGTTATTTTCTATTGCTGTGATAAAACATTGGCCAAACAAACTTGGGGAGGAAAGTGTTTATTTTATATTATATGTTTTAGGTCACAGTTCATCACTGAGGGAAGTCAGGGCAGGCACTCAGGACAGAAACAGGAGACAGGAGCTGGAGCACAGGATGTAGAGGAATGTTGCTTATCGGCTTGCTCTTCTGGCCTGTACTCAGTCTGCTTTCTTATAGAACAGAGGACCAGCTATCCAGGGCTGGCACCACTCACAGTGGGCCCTCCCACATTAATCAACAATCAAGAATATGACCACAAACATAACCACAGATAAATACAATGGGGATAATTCCTCAATTGAGGTTCCCTCTACTCAGGCATATCAATATGACAACAGAAGCTATCCAGCCCACTATCCTAGAGAGACATTTCTTAAGATGAAAATCCTGAGACGTCTCAATATGCTCCTATAACCTAATTAACAAGGCTCCTCTCCAAATTAATTTTTTCAGTAATAATAGTTGGAGAAAGGAGGCCTTCTGGTCTGTCAAGCTTCCTGTAATTCCTACAGAGGGCTCCAGAGATGCATCTTTTATGAGTCATCCCCCATGTTGGATTGTGCTTTCTGGTGATTCAGCTGCTGTAGAAGCACCCATGCTCCTGTAAATAATCACAATAAAGTCACTGGTTCACGTAGTTGGACACCTCTGGATTCCTTGTCCTTAGTTCCCTATCTGGGATTTGTAGATGTTTGTTCATTTCTCTCAAGGGAGTCATACAATACAGCCAGGGTTACATAGAAAGACCTTGTCTCAAAAAAAATTCATTCCTCTCTCCCACCTCCACCTTGTCCCCTGCCAGCCTGGGATCCAAGCAGGCTCCAACTTCCTTTGTTTCATATCTCTGGAAGAACTTCCTAACCCAGACTAGTTAAACACCTAGCATAGATTGCTGAGTCTCTACTCAGGCAGCTCCCACTTTCATCTATTCTGGCTCCTAACAAGCTGGATAGACCTGCAACCAAATCTCTATGACCAAGCTACATGAACAATATAAACAGAACCAAAATTAAATTAAAGAAAAGCGGAGTAGAAGTTTCTAGAAGATACATAACCAACAAAGAACATTCATATACCCAAATGGCAATGTTAAAACACAAATACTATGAAAAATCAAGAGAATATATGACTGATTAGTCCCTCAGAAGTGTACTACAATGAGGCTGAAAAAAACTCCAGATACAGAATTAAAAAAAAAAAAACAATCATCAACATGGTCAAAGAACTTAAGGAAAACACAAACAACTCCAATAACTCAAAGAGGAGAGTAATAAACTGGTGATAGAAACCCAAGAATATACAAATATGTTGCTTAATTAAATATCATAAACAATTTAGGACTTAAAAAGTGAATTCACAAAAGAGTTAAAAATTGTGAAGAAAACCCAAAAAGAAAATATCAGGGGATTGCAAAAGTCAATAAGCCAGTTGGAAACAACAGGAGAAAGCCTCACAAGCAGAATGAATGAAATATAAAACAGAGTATCAATATT
>NW_008357493.1:4080762-4083562 GCF_000622305.1 Nannospalax galili | reverse complement strand
GTTGAAGGTATGGACTCCTCAAACAAGGACTATATAAAATTTGGGGAAAAAAACACAGGAATGGAATACTCAGGAAATGTGGGACAACATGAAAAGAACAAATCTACAAATTTTAGGCATACAGGAAGGAAAAGAATGTCAGACAAAAGACATTGAACAGAACTTCCACAGTATTATGGAAGAAAACTTCCCTAAATGAGGAAAGACATGCCTAAAGAGATGCAAGAAGCACATAAAACACCAATTATACATGACCAGAACAGAAACTCCCTGTGGCGCATCAGAGTTAAAGCACTAAATGTAAAGAACAAAGACTGGGTACTAAAAGTTTCTAGGGAAAAACAACAAGTTACATTTAAAGAAAAATACATCAGAATTACTGCTGGTTTTCAATTCAAAGTGCAAAAGCTAGAATAGCCTGGACAAAAGCATTCCCAATTCTAAAAGACCATGGTGTCAAACAGGAAAATTTTATCCAGCAAAAATATTTATTATGGTTGAAGGGGAATGGAAAATTTTTCATGACACAAATAGGTTGAAAAAATTCATGTCCAACAAAAAAAAATACAGAGAATACTCACAGTAATACAAATAGCTGAAGAAAGGAACAACTATACCCAAGGGGTAACAGAGATAAATTAAATGATGTTATAACTGTGGAAACACAAAAGAGAGTCACAAACACAAAGAAGTTAAAATGACAGTATCAAATACACATCTTTCAAAAATAACACTGAATACCAATGGCCTCAACTCTTCTGTCAAAAGGCACAGCATAATGGAATGGATCAAGAAAGAAAACCCATCTTTTTATTGTGTTCAATAAACTCATCTCACCTTCAAGGATAGATGTTACCTTACAGTGAAAGAATGGAAAAAATATTCCAAGCAAATGGCTCTAAGAATTAAACAAGGACTCCAATTCTAATATCCGGGAAAAAAAAAGACTTCAAATTAAAATTAATCAGAAGAGATAAAGAAGATTACTTCATTCTAATCAAAGGAACAATTGATCAAGAAGATATTATAATCAAATATATGTGCAACAAACTGTGGAGCACCCAATTTCATAAAAGCAGCACTTCAGGACTATAAAACAGAGATTAACCCCAACTCAGTAATAGTAGGTGAATTTAGTACTACACTATCTTCAATAGACAGGTCAACTGTACAAAGAATAAACAGAGAGTCATCTGAATTAAATGATATCTTATATGAAGTGGACTTAACAGACATCTACAGAATATTTCACCCAAGTGCCAAAGAATACACTTTTTATTCAGCGGCCCATGCACATTTTTCTAAAATTGACCACATTCTGGGATGCAAAAAAATCAACAAATATAAAAAAATAATGAAATGAGTTCATGCCTTCTATGAGTCCATGGTACAATAAAGCTTAAAATCAAGAGCAAAAGAAACTCTTGTAACTACACAAGAATATGGAGATTAATCAACACACTCCTGAATGATGAATGGGTCTAAGAATAAATTAAGAAAGAAATAAAAGTATTCTTGGAACAAAATGAAAACTAGAATACAATTTCAAAAAACCTCTTGGGTACATTTAAAGTAGGACTTAGAGTGAAGTTTATAATGCTTAGTGCCTACATTAAAAACAAAAATCATAAAGACCACCTGTAAATGACTTAACAGTACACTCAGGACTCTTGAAAGGCAAGAACAAGCCAACCCCAAACCAAGTAAATGAAAAGAAATAAGAAAAATCAGACCAGAAATTAATGAAATAGAAATAAAGAAAACAATGCAAAAAAAATCAATGAATCTAAGAGCTGGTTCTTTGAAAGATTAAGCAAAGTACACAGACCCTTAGTTCAGTTAACCAAAAGAAAGAAAGAGCAAATACAAATTAACAAAATCAGAGATAAAAGGGAACTGTTACAACAGACACCAAAAAATCCAGAGCATTATAAAGGAATAATTTAAAACTCTACACTCCATTAAATATAAATATCAAAAAGAAATGGATGAGGTTTTTTATTTAGTATGAAATTGTTTCCTTTTTTGCATTGCATCTATTTCAGTTTTTTAAAGTTATTTATTTAATAACCACATGATTAGAAGAAGCATTTCATTATAGCATTAACATATTCAATAACAATTTCCGGAGCAAAAATGCTTCTCTTTCAATATTGGCTGTATTTTTTAGGTTCTCAGTTGAATTAATACAGCTATACAATTAAGAACATTTGTATCTTTAAAGCCAAGGCTCAGAAGTCATCTCGGCCGGAAAGCCCAGAGTACTTATGAATATGTATTGAATACAAGCTGCGTTTCAGGCACAGTGCTAAAGCTTTTTATGTGAGGCTTCTCTTTTGTTCCAGAATCTACAGTCAGCCTCAGGAAATGAACTGCTGAGCCTCACGGAGCAGGAGCTGATAGAATCACTGAGGCACCAAGGGGGGAGAGCCTGTGGAGGCTGTGCCTCACTGGACCAGCCAGTCCTTCCTCGTTTCCCCTTTGGCACTGACATTTTTTTTCAGTTTATTATTTATTTCATAACCATATGATTAGAAGAGGCATTTCATTACAACAGCATTGACATATTAAATAACAATTTCCAGAGCTAAGATGCTTCACTTTCAAAATTGGCTGTAAATTTTTAGGTTTACAGTTGAATTAATACAGTTATACAATATTGTACTCTGTACAAACCCTATAAGACATAAAATTAAAAGAGACTTTAAACTTTAAAAACGATCTCCATTTCATTATTAAAATACACAGTTTCTTAGAGAAAAATTTATTTTTAATACAATTGACTCTAAGATGCACAAGA
>NW_008357493.1:4079502-4080283 GCF_000622305.1 Nannospalax galili | reverse complement strand
TTTGGGCCACCCTGGCCAACAACTCAAAGGAACGTATCTCCTGTCTGGCATTGTTGCTTGTTATGTAGCCTTTAGCTATACATGGACTCTTATGAAATTATATTGGCCCCTTTAATCTTTGGTTATACTTTCCTTTTGGGTGTTTAAGGCCATACAGTTGGTTCAGATAAAAAGATTTCTTTTTACACTTAAGGTCATTTGAGGATCTGTTCCTCAGGGGACACATGGGCTTTGGAGGGGCCCCTGGCTCCTTTCTTTTATGAGCTGCGCCTATGTGAAGATAAGTCAACAGACCTGCTCAATCGCGGTTGGCTTTTCTTGGAAGCATGGAGGAAATGATTCCTCTATGTTGACCCTCCTCTTTACAGACTGGACAATAGTTCAAGTCCATCAGGTGGGGTCTCCTCGGCCTCTGTGATCAAGAGGACAGGTGACCCACCACCATCATAGGACATTTTGAGAGATGCTCATAGTCCCCTGGAACTAGTCGACCTAGGAGGGCAAGGAGCAAAAAGTGTCCTTTATGTCCCTCTGACCAAATTTTTATAGGCCTCAAAGTATGTCTGTTAAACATCCAAGAAGGCTAGTTCCACCAGTCTGGTATTTCTAATTACTGTGTAATTTAATTACTGTGTGCCATGTAGCTAAATCTTGGGCAAAGACCAGTTGTTCTCAGATAAACCTTACCTAGACATATATTTCTTGATCTGCTATGTATAATTTGTCAGTAGGTTGTAGAAGTAATATTGTTCCCTCCGGTTTTCAAAACTAGCGAGGCATG
>NW_008357493.1:4078386-4079388 GCF_000622305.1 Nannospalax galili | reverse complement strand
TCTTGAGCTCCTTCTTTCCCTTTATCCCCTATGTTCCTTGTATACCCTTCCCTCCCCACCCCCTTAAACTAACCCAAATTTTATCCCTATCTCCCTTATTAGGGCCTGTTTCCTACTGTTCTTCTTTTTCAGGTTATTTCTTTTCCTTTACCTCCCTGTTTCCTTTCCATTATCCTGAGTCCTATAGATTTGTCTGGTTGCATACTTATTTATCAGAGTCTGGTTCTAGTATCCACATAAGAGGAAGAACATATGTCCATTTTTTTTGAGTCTGTATTACTTCACTTAGTATAACTGTTTCTACTTCCATCCATTTACCTGAAAATTTCATGATTTCATCTTTCTTTACTCCTGAGTAAAACTCCATCATATAAATGAAATGAACCACATTTTCATTATCCACTCATCAATTGAGGGACCCTAGGTTGCTTCCATCTCTTAGCTATTGTGAAAAGAGCAGCAACAAACATGGACATACAAGTGTCTCTGCAATAGGACGAGTTTTTTCGGTGTATGCCAAGGAGTGGTATAACTGGGTCAAATGGGAGGTTTGTAGTTTTTTAAGAGTTTTCCACACTGCTTTCCATAGGGGTTGAACAACTTGGCAGCCCCACCAGCAGTGGATGAGTGTTCCCCTTTCCCCACATACCCTCCAACATTTGGTATCACTTGTTTTCTTGATCTTAGCCAGTCTGACTGGGGTAAGGTGAAATCTTAAAGTGGTTTTAATTTGCATTTCCCTAATTAGTGATGTTGAACATCTTTTAAGATGTTTCATAGCCATCGTTCCTTCTTCTTTTGAGAACTCCCTGTTCAGCTCCTAGTCTATCTTTTAATTGGGTTGCTTCTTGTCTTGGTTCTCTTTTTTTTCTGTTCGTTATATATTCTGGATATTAAACCTCTGTCAGATGTGTCGCTGGTGAAGATTTTCTTCCATTCTGTGGCTTTTCCAATTGCTTCCCTGACTGCCTTCTTTGATGTACAGAAGCTTTTTAGTTTAAT
>NW_008357493.1:4077135-4078137 GCF_000622305.1 Nannospalax galili | reverse complement strand
GTTGTCTTTCCTCCAGTGAATATTCTTGGCCCTTTGTCAAATATCAGGTGGCTGAAATTGTATTTACTCATATTTGGGTCTCCAATTTTGTCCCATTGATCTATGGGTCTATTTTTGTGCCTGTACCATGTTGATGTTATGACAATAGCTCTGTAATACAGCTTGAAATCTGGTATAGTAATCCCCCTGGCTTAGCTCTTAGTGCTCAGGTTTGTTTTCATTATTCAAGGTCTTTTCTGCTTCCATATGAATCGTAGGATAGTTTTTTCTAATTCTGTGAAAAATGTCATGGGGATTTTGATTGGCATTGCGTTGAATCTATATATGTCTTTTGGTAGGATGTTCATTTTCACAATATTAATTCTTCCAATCCATGAGAATGGGAGGTCCTTCCATCTTCTGATGTCTTCCTCAATTTCTTTCTTTAAAGATTTAAAATTTTCATTGTAGAGCTCTTTAATATCTTTGGTCAGGTTTATTCCAAGATATTTTTTTTTTTGCAGCTATTGTATATGGGAGTGTTTCTATGTGCTCTTTCTCTAATTGAATGTTATTGGTACATAGAAAGGGTATAGAATTTTGTAGGTTAATTTTGTTACCTGCCACTTTACTGAACGTGTTAATAATTTCTAGGAATTTTTGGGTGGAATTTTTGGCACCCCTTAGGTATAATATCATATCATCTGCAAAAATGGATAATTTGGTCTCTTCTTTTCCGATTATTACTCATTTAATTTCTTTCTCTTGTCTTATTGCTCTTTCCAGAGTTTCAAGTACTATGTTAAAGAGAAGTGGGGATAGTGGACAGCCTTGTCTGGTTCCCAATTTCAATGTGAATGCTTCCAGTTTTTCTCCATTTATTATGATGTTGGCTGTGGGTTTGTTATATATGGCTTTAGTTATGTTGAGGTATTTTCCCTCTGGTTCAACTCCCTCTAGGACTTTGAACATAAATGCATGTTGAATTTTGTCAAAGGCCTTCTCTGCATCTATTGAGATGAC
>NW_008357493.1:4076568-4077020 GCF_000622305.1 Nannospalax galili | reverse complement strand
ATCTATAGTTTTCTTTTTTGATTGTATCTACCTGACTTTGGTATTAGAGTGATGCTGGCTTCATAGAAGGAATTTGGATGTTCTCTCTCCATTTCTATTTTTTGAATAAATTAAGTAGTATTCAATGGAGATATTCTTTAAATGTAATAGAATTCTACTGTAAATCCATCTGGTCAAGGATTTTTTTAGTCGGGATGCTTTGTATTTCCTGTTTCAATTTCTTTTTGTGATATGGGTCTGTTTAAGCTGTTAATGTCTTCTTGGTTTAGTTTCAGTGGTTCCCATGCCTTTAGATATGCATCCATTTCTCTTAGGTTTTCAAATTTAGTAGCATATAGGGCTTTAAAGTATTCCCTTATAATGTTCTATATCTTTCTTGTGTCTGTTGTGATGTTTCCCCTTTCATCTCTGATTTTGTTGATTTGGAGATGCTGTTTCTTTCTTTCAGTTAA
>NW_008357493.1:4073802-4075967 GCF_000622305.1 Nannospalax galili | reverse complement strand
TTTTAATTTGCTGTTTTTTTAACGTATCTAATGGAGACAATGGGGGTATTGAAGTCCTCTACTATTAATTAGTTGGGGTTAATCTGGGTCTTAAAGTCCTGTAGTATTGTTTTTATGAGCTTGGGTGCACCAGAGTTTGGTGAATATATGTTCATGATTGTATATCTTCTTGATTCATTGTTACTTTGATAAAAATAAAGTGGCCATCTTTGTCTCTGTTGGGGGTTTGAACCAGCAACCACTGTGCAGTGATGATTGGGGATGAGTAAGCATGCTGTTGGCCAGGCCATGCCGCCCCCAATACTGGGAACACTCAGGTGCAACGGGGAGCCTAGTGAAGCAGGGACTCATATATTGCAGGTGTTACAGAGCTTATAAAGGCACCTGGAAATCCCCCTTCCCTCCTCCAGAGGGGGTCTTAAAGATGGTCATGCGCTGAGTATGCACTCCTCAGCAGTGCGGAAGTATTCTTCAGACTTTCAAAGCAAGTCAGGCCATGCCCCAGTAACTTCTTCTTGGACTTCTGCAAGGTGGGGCATTTAGGTCCCCACATCTCCCCCCTTTTTTTTTAATTTTAAAGGTCAGACTGACTTTATTTCATGGGTTACCCACCTCATAGACTGCTCCCTGAGGAGAGATGGCTATCTCCTTCCTCTAATCTTATGCATTTTTGCCTGTCATGTTGTGTCACCTCTGATCAGGCCTCGGCTGTCATTGGATCATGGACCTGGCCATGTGCATGTCCTGTCTTAGGAGTACTTGTCATGGGACATCTTACCTGTCCTTGGCTAAAAATGCATCATGATTAAGGGCAGACGTGTAGGTAATGCCAGCCTGTGACAGTCTTAGTCTCTGCCTAACTCGGTTAGCCAAGTGTGGGTAACCAGATGGGGTCCTTGAGGAGTCTGTAATCATGAGGAGGTGGGCTGTGGCAGTTCCTAGGGTCCTCTGTCACCAAAATAGCAGGTAAAGACACTTAAAGGTTCATTGGGGCAGTCCCAACATAGCAAAGCACTGTAGAAAATGAAACTGAACATCTTCAGACTTCTCTCCTGTATGAGCTTTAGCCAATCAGCCAGTTGTCAAAGAGGCTGACTGGCAATGAAGCCAAGGAACTGGGTCCTTCACCTGAGATGGATATAAATAAAGAGAGGAATTTTGTCTCATGAACTATTGTCCATGGTCTGTCATGCTAGTCAGTCGTATCCTGGCCTACCCACTTAGGGTTTTTCGCAGGCACCCATATGGGGTTTGAATCCCCTGTAGGGTAGATACAGCCAAAGCCTCGATCCATGGTTAACAATGGATCTGGGCCTGTCCATTGCCCCATAATGGGGTCCTTCCACCTTACACATACCTCAGGTCTCTGCTCCTGTCACCCCCAATGCTTCTGAAACCGGGATTCCAACTGATTTTTTTTGAAAACTAAGAACATTAATAGTGAATAAGGCCATACCCAACTGTTGGTGGGGGCTTATTCCCCCTTTTTGTTTTTGTAATTGAAGTTTTAGGTTTTGATGTTTGCAAAGCACTGGAGAAAGTGAGACTGAGCATTGTATTGTGTTGAATTCCCCAAAGTGAAAAGAAATCTTGTAAATTTTTACTCATAAAACATGCTCCATTATCAGTTTTAATTCATTGGGGCAGTCCCAATGTAGCAAAGCACTGGAGAAAATGAGACTGAGCATGCTTAGACTTCTCTCCTGTACGAGCAGTAGCCCAACAGGCATGTGAGAATGTGTCAATGGACACAAAAATATACTTAAGCTTTCCAAAAGGAGCATAGTGTGTGATATCTGTCTGCCACAAGCAATTGGGCTTGAGTCCCCTAGGGTCTACCCCTGCCATGCTAGTCAGTCGTATCCTGGCCTACCCACTTAGGGTTTTTTGCAGGCACCCATATGGGGTTTGAATCTCCTGTAGGGTAGACACACCCAAAGTCTCAATCCATGGTTAGCAATGGATCTGGGCCTTTCCATTGCCTGTAATGGGGTCCTTCCATCTTACCCGTACCTCAGGTCTCTGCATCCCCAATGCTTCTGAAACTGGGATTCCAACTTATTTTTTTTTAAATTAAGAAAATTAGTAGTGAATAAGGCCATACCTAACTGTTGGTGGGGGCTTATTCCCCATTTCTGTTTCTGTAATTGAATTTTTAGATTTTG
>NW_008357493.1:4068989-4073645 GCF_000622305.1 Nannospalax galili | reverse complement strand
GTAGCAAAGCACTGTAGAA
Source organism: Nannospalax galili (assembly GCF_000622305.1). NCBI lineage: Eukaryota > Metazoa > Chordata > Mammalia > Rodentia > Spalacidae > Nannospalax > Nannospalax galili. Next base: position 4,073,626 of record NW_008357493.1, on the reverse strand, counting down.
AATGAGACTGAGCATGTTTAGACTTCTCTCCTGTATGAGCAGTAGCTCAACAGGCATGTGAGAATGTGTTGATGTACACAAAAATATACTTAAGCTTTCCAAAAGGAGCATAGTGTGTGACATCTGTCTGCCACAAGGAATTGGGCTTGAGTCCCCTAGGGTTTACCCCTGGCTGTTGCAGAGGCAGTACCTGTACACAATAAGCCATCTTGTCTGCCTCTGGATTGCCTTGGGATAAAAGCCCAGGCAATCATTGGTGCCCCCTAAGATGCTGTAAGAAAATAGGGGCTTCTTCTCTCTCCTTAAGGAGGCTATGAGTCTGAATACTGTCAGAAAGCAATGGCCATGAGTTCCTTGAATTGAGCTGAGCCATCACAAGTGTGGACATATCTTTTTGGTTTCTCATCTGTCCCCAGGTATACTACCACTGCAGCTCCAAATCAGCCCCCGTCAGTGAAAATATTGTAGGCTTTTACTAAGGGCTCCCTTGGCTGGGATTCAGTGAGTGCTGCTGTACGTGGGGCTGTAACACTTGGGGGTGGGGTTGTTCCCTGGCTGCCCATGGAATGGACGGGAAGGGGCCCCTCTGTGAGCCACCTTCCCCAAACCGGTCCTTCTCAGCTGTCCCGGAGCAAGTCGAGGTGCACAGCCAGCGGTGGGTTTTTTTGTTTTTTTTTTTTTGTTTTTTTAAATGCTCCCGCCGGCTGCCGCCAGCCACCAGCCGAGGGGTGGTCCCCCCCTGGCTTTCACTTGAGCCCCTGACCCATGGTAGTCACTGGCCAGAGGCAGTCGGCCCCTGACTCATGCACGCATTAGTTCAAGGCAGGTAGGGTGGGCAGCTTCTGCTGCCAACCCCGTGCACTCCACTCCACCCTGCCCTTCTAAAAAAGGCATCCATTGGTCCTGTTTTCATGGGTCCCGGAGGACTCTGAAACTGGCCAGGGCACACCGGAGGTGCAGCTTGTTACTTTGGCCACTTTGGTTTCATTTCTGTTGCATTTCCACATTCTTCCTCAAACTCTTCCCATGATTCCCATGTATCCCCAGTAAAAACATTAGCCCCAAGTAGCCAGGTAGCCAAATGAACAGCCTCTGCCCAAACTTTTTGAGCTACCGGATTTGACAAATCCAATCCCTTGCTTTTAAGCATATCTCTCAGTGCTTTAAGTGCCGGGTCCTCAGACTTAAAAGTTGCGTTACCCATCTTTCGGGTATTGCTTGCCCCGAACTTCCCGACTGGCCCCAATCCCTTATTTTTCTTCTTTCTTTTCTTCTTTTCACCTTCCTTCGAGAGCCACACTGGGCGCCAGTTGCGGGGGTTCGAACCAGCGACCCCCACGCAGTGATGATCGGGGATGAGTAAGCATGCCGTTCACCAGCCCACGCCGCCCCCAGTACCGGGGACAATCAGATGCAATGGGGAGCCTAGTCAAGCAGGGACTCATTTATTGCAGGTGTTACAGAGCTTATAAAGGCACCTGGAAAACCGCCCCCAGGGTGTATCTTAAGGATGGTCACGCACTGATCATGCACTTCTCAGCAGTGCGGAAATATTCTTCAGACTTTCAAAGCAAGCCAGGCCGTGCCCCAGTAACTTCCTCTTGGACCTATGCAAGGTGGGGCCTTTAGGTTCCCACAAGTGCGCATCTCTTTGAAAGCAGCCTCCTTCTTTGCATCTTGGCTGTGGCAGAACTTGGGGCCTCTATGTGCTCTGGCTTTACACTTAGGCTATTCCCCATGGTTGTTGTGCTCCATCTGTTGTGTGGACGGCATGTTTGGCCGACTACTCCTGTTTGTCCTCTTTTTTCTCATTATCTCCTATATTGTGTATGCTGCTGTCGGAAGAATAAAAAAGAGTTATGACAGGTAATTAGAGCCTGGAAGGGATATGAATGATTTCACTATAAACTAATAAAAATGACCGAGGTCAACCTGCAGACTTAGTCTGTTTCTGATGTTGTATTTAGAAACGTCTAAATTGCTCTCTATTTACTGAAGTCCAAGCTGTGCCTGTGCATCTTCCCAGAAGGCTTAATGCAGGTATCTGAAGTGATGACGCACAGGGGGTGCACCACAGGCAAGAGGCCAATCACCCCCTCCCCACCCTGATGTAGGAGTCGAATGAAAAGAGAGGTCTCTCCTTCATATGCTGATTTTATATGTCCACTTGATTGGGTTGAAACAGCTGGCCAGACACTATTCTAGCTGAGTCTATTTCTGGATTGGGAGTTCAGTCTGTTAATATTTAAAGTTATTAATGAAAGATGTGTATTGAATCCTGTCATTTTTATTTCTGTTCACATTCTTGGTATAACTGTGCATTTCCATAGTTATACCTTCATTAAGTTTCTTTCCTTTATCCCTTGGGTATAGTCATTCCTTTCTTCAGCTCTTTGTATTGCTTTCAGAACTCTCTGAAGGGCTGGTTTTGTGACATGAATTTCTTCAGCCTATTTATGTCATGGAAGATTTTCCTTTCCCCTTCGAATATAATAGACAATTTGTCTGTTTACATTCTTGAAATAGCTGTACTTTTCCACAGTTATACCTTCATTGGATTTTTTGTGTTATCCCTTGGGTATAGTCATTCCTTTCTTCAGCTCTTTGTATTGCTTTCAGAACTCTCTGAAGGGCTGGTTTTGTGACATGAATTTCTTCAGCCTATTTATGTCATGGAAGATTTTCCTTTCCCCTTCGAATATAATAGACAATTTGTCTGTGTATAGTAATCTCCGTTGGCATCTCTGGTCATTTAAAACTGGAAATACATTGGTCCAGGCTCCTCTGGCTTTCATAATTTTCACAGAAAACTCAGCTATAATCCTAATGGGCTTTCCTTTATATGTGGCTTGTTGTTTCTCTTTTTCATCTTTCAGAATGGTCTCTTTGTTTTTTACGTGTAATGTTTTTACTATGATGGGCCATGGAGAGGTTCTTTTCTGGTCCTGTCTGTTGGGTGTTCTATATGCTTCTTGTATTTGCATGGCCATGTCTTTCTTTAATTTTGGGAAAATTGTCTGCTTCTTTTTGTAAACTTTATGTGCCTTTGTTGTCTACTTTTTGGTCATGAAAAGCTGGTTCATCTAAGCTTCCGGTTCTCTCTTTTGATTTTATATTGGCGTGGGCAGATTGCTTTTGTCTTCAGGAGTTCCCACAGAGGCCCAAGTCAGATGAGGATCAGATGCTCTCGGGCTTTCTCCTGTCTGGATCCCTCCAGGAAAGTTTTTGGCCTCAGGAATTTGGGGGTTGGACTGGCCTTGGAACTGGGCACAGGAAAGATGCTGGTCTAGGGCAGCTGGTGGCTGTGCCGTATTCTTCAATATTTCTAACTCTTTTCTGAATTCATTCAGAAGTTTATCCCTATCTTCCTTCAGTTCTTTAATTTCTTTGTTTGTGTGTTCTTTAAATTCACTGAATTCTTTTATCATGTTTATGATTGTTCTTTTGAGTTCCATGGCCTGCATTATCTCTAGGGGGTTTTCATTGTATTCCTCTAGAGGACTATTGGTATTTGGTGGGGATATGTTATTTTTGGTTTTTCATGTTATTATTTTTCTCTGTGATTTTGATATGTGAATTTCTGTTGTGGTTTTTGATTCTTGTGTGAGGCTCAAGCCTTCAAGTTTAGGTCTGCTTCTTTTTGTGAACTTTATGTGTCTTTGTGGTTTACTTTTTGGGCATGAAAAGCAGGTTTGTCTAAGTTTCTGGTTCTCTCTTTTGATTTTATATTGGAGTGGCCAGATTGCTTTTGTCTTCAGGAGTTCCCACAGAGGCCCAATTCAGGTGAGGATCAGACATTTTCAGGCTTTCTCCTAAGGTCTGGATCCCTTCAGGAACAATTTTGGCCTCAGGAGTTTGGGTGTTGGTCTAGCCCAGGAGCCTGGCCCAGGGAAGATGCTGGTCTAGGGCAGCTCTTGGCTGTGCCACCCAGAGATGCAAAGGCAGATGGGGTAGGAAGAGGCCCAAGGACTCCTGGGGACTGCACTGAGGAGCTGTGTTGGTCTGGATGCAAACAATCATGAAGAGGAAAGGCCAGCCCCTGCATCCCAGAAAGAGTCTTGAGGGTGGTTCAGGCCCAGGGAAGCAGAGGGAGGTGAGGGCAGGGCCAGGCCCAGAAACAGTGCTCCTCTGGCCCATAGAAAACACTACGTTTGGATGAAAAGGATCAGGAAGCATTATTGGTTCCCCAGGTTTCTGGGGCCCCAAGACAAGGAATTAGGCAAGGCCCAAACTAGGAGGAGAGAATGGCGGGGGAGATGGAAGGGTGAATGAGGGTGAGGGAGTCAAGTCAAGGAGGGTGCTATGGACTTATCTCAGAGAGAGGCCTGTAGGTAGGAGAGAGGCCTGGGGCAGGTGTTGCAGGCCCAGGGAAGCAGAGGGAGGTGAGGGCAGGGCCAGGCCCAGAAACAGTGCTCCTCTGGCCCATAGAAAACACTACGTTTGGATGAAAAGGATCAGGAAGCATTATTGGTTCCCCAGGTTTCTGGGGCCCCAAGACAAGGAATTAGGCAAGGCCCAAACTAGGAGGAGAGAATGGCGGGGGAGATGGAAGGGTGAATGAGGGTGAGGGAGTCAAGTCAAGGAGGGTGCTATGGACTTATCTCAGAGAGAGGCCTGTAGGTAGGAGAGAGGCCTGG
>NW_008357493.1:4068241-4068960 GCF_000622305.1 Nannospalax galili | reverse complement strand
TTGTTGGCGTCCCTGGCCCTTCTCCAGTGCTTCTCCATCCACTGAATCTAATCAGCCTATCTAGAGTTCCTTGTTTTAGGATGATTAGTTCTCCTTCATCTAGAAGCAATCAGTTGCCAATATTCCTTTAGGTAAGATTGGGGGCTGTTGTTCATTTTTCTAGTTCTATGCCGGGATACTCTCTGGGAGGCCTTTGGGCCACCCTGGCCAACAACTCAAAGGAAGGTATCTCCTGTCTGGCACTTTTTCTTGCTATGTATCTTTTAGCTAGACACATGACTCTTAAAGAATTATATTGATCCCTTTAATCTTTGATTATACTTTCCTTTTGGGTGTTTAACAGCATACAGTTTGCCCAGATAAATCAATTTGTTTTTACTCTTAAGGTTATCTGAGGATCTGTTCCACAGGGGTCACATAGGTTTGGGAGGAGCCCCTGGTTCCTTTCTTTTACCAGTTCCATCTATGTGAAGATAAGTCAAAGGTCCTCCTTGACCAGGGCTGGCTTCACTTGAACGCATGGAAGAAATGTTTCCTCTGTATTGACCCTCCTCTTTGTAGACTGGACACTGGCTCAAGTTTATTTGGTGGGGTCTCCATGGCCTCCTTGATCAAGAGGACAGGTGGGGCTCCACAGTTACAGGACATTTTGAGAGATACTCATATTCCCCTGGCACTTAGTCAACCTAGGAGGTCAAGGAGCAAACCCTGTCCTTTAA
>NW_008357493.1:4065917-4068121 GCF_000622305.1 Nannospalax galili | reverse complement strand
GGGGGCAAAGACCAAACATTTTCAGATAAACCTTACCTAGACATGTATTATATTCCTTGAGCTAGTTGTATGTATGATTTGTCAGTACGTTGCTTGAGTCGTATGGTTCCCTCTGTTTTTTTAAAACTAGCTAGACATTATTTATCTCTTGCATTGTCTAACCCTTCCACCATGGTTTACCCATTTAAAATGCCCCTATTTTTTCCATTTCTCCATTAATAATACCCTTCTCCTATAGTCCCTCCTATCTTGAGCTCCTTCTTTCTCTTTGCCCCCAAGGTTCCTGGTATAACTCTCCCTGACCCTTCCCCTTAAAATAACCACATTTTTATCCACATGCCCTTTATTAATGTCTGTTTCCTACTGTTCTTCTCTTTCAGGTTCTTTCTTTTTCTTTACCTCCCTTGTTCCTTTTCATTATGGTCCCACCTCTCTTGAGCTCCTTCTTTCCCTTTTTCCCCTAGGTTCCTTGTATAACCTTCCCTCCCTGCTCCCCTTAAAATTGTTTTTGAGTGTGTGAAACTTCACTTAGTATAACTGTTTCTAGTTCCATATATTTACCTGCAAATTTCATGATTTCATATTTCTTTACTGCTGAGTAAAACTCCATAGTATAAATGAACTACATTTTCATCATCCACTCATCAGCTGAGGGACAATCATGTTGCTTCTATCTCTTAGCTATTCTGAAAAGAGCAGAAACAAACATGATGTACAAGTGTCTCTGCAATAGGATAAGTTTTTTGAGTATATGCCAAGGAGTGGTATAACTGGGTCAATTGGTAGGCTCATTTGTAGTTTTATAACTTATTTATTTTTGTTTATTTTTTTTTAATCTGTAAGAGTGTATTGTGTGAATGTAGGTAAGTGGACCTGTGTCATGGTAGGCTCATTTGTAGTTTTATAACTTATTTATTTTTGTTTATTTTTTTTAATCTGTAAAAGTGTATTGTGTGAATGTAGGTAAGTGGACCTGTGTCATGCAATGCCTGCAGAGGACAGAAGAGGCTGTTCAATCCCCTGGAACTGGAGTTACAGACAACTGTTAGCTGCCATGTGGGTGCTGGGATTGAATCCGGGTCTTCCGTAAGAACAGTCAGTGTTATTAACTGCTTAACCATCCCTCCAGCCCCATTTGTAGTTTTTTAAGAGCTCTCCACACTTCTTTCCATAGGCGTTGAACTAGTTTGCAATCCCACCAAGCAGTGAATGAGCAGTCCCCTTTTCACACATCCTCTCCAACGTTTGGTATCATTTGTTCTCTTGATCGAATCCAGTCTAACTGGGGTGAGATGGAATCTTAAAGTGATTTTAATTTGCATTTTCCTAATTACTAATGTGTTGAACACCTTTTAAGATGCTTCTTAACCATCTTTATTTCTTCTTTTGAGAATTCTCTGTTCAGCTCCTTAGCCCATCTTTTAATTGGGTTACTGCTTCCTTTCTTGATCCTTTGTTTTTTTAGTTCGTTGTGTATTCTGGATGTTAAACCTCTGTCAAATGTGTTGCTTATGAAGGTTTTCTCCCATTCTGTGGGCTTTCTCTTCACTTCCTTGGTTGCTTCTTTCGATTACAGAAGTTTTTTAGTTTAAAGAGATCCCATTTGTTGATTCTTGACCTTGTTTCCTGAGCAATTGCTGTCAGGTTTAGAAAAATCCTTTCCTACACATACATCTTGTAGGTTATTGTCAATGTTTTCTTCTAACAGTTCCAGATTTTCAGACTTCACATTTGATGTCTTTGATCCCTTTGGAGCTGACTTTTTTGCAAGTGATAGGTGTTTAGTTTCATTCTTCTACAGATGGAGATCTAGTTTTGCCTGCACCATTTTCTGAACATGCTGTCTTTCCTTCGGTGAATGTTCCTGGCTGCTTTGTCAAATATCAGGTTCAGGTGGCAGAAATTGCATGTACTCATATTTAGGTCTTCAATTTTGTTCCATTGATCTAAGGGTCTATTTTTGTGCCAGCACCATGTTGTTTTTATGACTATACCTCTGCAATGTAGTTTAAAATCTGGTATAGTAATCTCCCCAGCATTGCTCTTAGTGCTCATGGTTGCTTTGGATATCTGAGGTCTTTTATGCTTCCTTATGAATCTTAGGAGTTTTTTTCCAGCCCTGCGAAAAATGTCGTGGAGATTTTGATTGGCATTGCATTGAATCTATAAATGGCTTTTGGTAGGATGGTCATTTTCACAATATA